>NW_027185798.1:41796230-41862945 GCF_028583685.1 Petaurus breviceps papuanus
AGCTCTTTCCTTCAGCAGCTTATCCCTACTTTTACACATAAGGCGATAACTTGTTAGCAGCACCCAGCCTCTCCTGCACACTCCTGCCAGTTCTTTGCCTGGTTCTATGGGTATTGCTTTCAAACATCTTTCCAAATCTCCAGGTTCTCCCTCTTTTAGCCTTGGTTCCCAGTTTTCACAGGGCCCTGTGCTTTTAGCCCATTCTCTGGCTAGAGAGGAATAAGGCAAATCCTCCCATCCTGGAATAGCCATTTCTCCCTCTAAAGCCCCACTGCTTCCAAATAGAGGCCTGACATTTTTTGATCCCATCCTGGTCGCCAAATATATCAGCAATGCCATATTCACAATGCCTATGGAGATTACAGATATGCTGATATAATTATCCATCACAAAATACATCATGCTTGCCATATGGGGGAATAAACTAGAAAATTTATTAAGATACCAAAAGACTGAGTCCCAAAACCAGAAAGTGAAAGCCATCAGAGTAGTTATGACATTGGCACAGGTAGATAAAGCAGAAAGCACCCACATTTTCAAGCCTTTAAAACAGAACAGGCTACCTCAGGCAAAGGTCCTCCTCTCCCCATTCACAGCAACCACCAAGCGTCCAGGAAGCGCGCTCCCAGCAGCTCCGGCCCCTGGCAGTCCTCAGCAGGAGTCCTTAGCAGAAATTCTGGCTGACTCGAAAAGGGCTTCGCGCTGCCACTGCCTCTGCTGCTGCTGCTGCCGTCTCCACCACCGCCAGCCACCGCAGGAACGCTAGTTTGACTTCCGTTTCCTCTTGCTCCGCCCCTTCCTGCTACGTCAGCAAGTCCAATGGGGCATGGAAAATCTTTAAATCCCATAACCCTTACATGGACACCTTTGGCAGTGTCCTTAAAACTATAGAATATATATTTTTAAATAATTGCAGGAAATGCTAAATTTCAGTTAGAGATGAGTGAAAATAAAGATATATTTTTTCCTTATTCAAGTTTATGAATGCCCTGAAATCCATCCATAACCTCCTAAGGGGAAAATGAACCTGAGGTTAAGAACCCTTAGGTTAAATGATCTCTGGTCCTGCTCATGTATTCTATGTATCACATTTGAAGTAAACATTTTTCTCAGTTACCATCTGATGTCTTAGGTGATCTAGGCAGCAAAATGCTATGGGACTTAAAATGTTGATCAGATCCCCCAGGGATGACCTAATGCTATTTTTGACCCGAAAAGAAAAAAAAACCCAAAGTAGATAGAGTATAAACTGATGTAGTAAAGGCAGGTTCAGCTTTCCTAAGTAGCTACTCTTGAGTACAACTCTCATAGAAGGCTTTCTGAGAGACCAAGCAAATACATTATATTTCTCTAGTAAAGAAAGATGTAGAGAAAGGTCCTTGCTACTAACTTTGATTACAAAATAAAAGCTTATAACACCTAAAGCTTTAAATAAAACCCAGTTTCCTTTAGTCAAGACTTGCTTTTGTGCTCTTCAGAAGGCATTACATATGGAATCAGCACAGAGATAGTCATAAAAATACTTTTCTGTGTGAATCTTGTTGAATAGCTAGCATTTATATGATGCTTTAAGGCTCACAAAGCACTTTATATATGTTATATTATTGAAGCCACACAATAACACTAGGAGATTATTATCTTTTAGAGATGAGGAAACCAAAGCACAGAGAAATAAGTGATTTGCCCCAGGATTACACAACTAATTAAGTGTTTCAGGCAGGAGTTAAAGTCATGCTCTCTCCACTGGGTCACCTAGCTGCCTAACAACATCTCTTGTCTCCTTCCTTGTCTCTTCACTTTTGTGGTCCCCATCCTAGTTCAGACTCATGTTACCTCTAGCCTGGGCTCTTGCAGTCAGTTCCTAAATGAGCTTCCTGCCTCAAGTCTCTCCCTTTCCCAATCCATTCTCCACATAGCTATCAAGATCATAACCTTAAAAACACAGTCTGACCATGGTACTCCCCTATTTATTAAACTCACACCCCTTCCTATTGTGTGGTAGACAAAAACACAAACTCCTCCACTTGGTATTGAAAACGATCTACAATCTGTCTGTGTTTCAGCCAAACTGGCCTGACTGCTCTTTCTCACATGTGATATTCCATTTCCGATGTCTTGGCCTTTGTATAATCTTTTATTCGTCCTCAGATAGCTGTCCCTTCTCATATCCCTACTTGGAATCCCTCATTTCCTTCAAAGCTCAGCTAAAGTACCACCAATTAGATGAAGTCTTTCCTAATCTTTCCAGCAGCCAGGCTCTGACCCTGCTGAAATAACCCTGTTTCCTTCCTACATATTTCCCCTTTACTAATATGTATACAGGTTGTATCTTCCCATAGAACATAAGCTCTTTGAGACCAGGGACTACTTTGATTTTATCTTTGTATCTCCAGAAACTAGGGCAAAGATTGACTCAATAGAAATTTAGTAAATGCTTATTGGTGGATTCCTTTTTATGTATGTTTGTTATGTTGTTGTTGTTCAGTCGTGTCTGATTTTTGATGACTTCATTTGGGGTTTTCTTGGCAAAGACACTGGAATGGTTTGCTATTTCCTTCTCCAGTTCATTTTACAGATGAGGAAACTGAGGCAAACAGGGTTAAGTGACTTACCAGGCTTTATCTACTATTCATCTAGAGGTGAATCTCCTGTTTTGATAGTTAGGTGGCATAGGGAATAGATCTCTGTACCTGAAGTCAGGAAGACCTGTGTCGAAATCTGGCCACATGACCCTAGGCAAGTCACTTGACCTCTGTGTGCCTCAGTCTCCTCATTTGTAAAATGAGAATGATAATAGCATCTGTCTCCCAGGGTTGTTGTGAGAATAAAAATGAGATGGTTGTAGAGTACTTCATGACACTTAAAGAATGATGTAAGTGATTATGTTTATATAATGTTGGAACCAGAGGGAACCTTAGAGGTCATGTAGCCATCCAGGGTAGGCCACAACTCCATTTACCAGAATCTCAGACGTGCAGTGACTGTCCCCCAGGTCAAACAATACACAGTAGGGCAGGGTTTCAGCCCTCTAAATCTAGTGCTTTTTCCATTGCATCAAACTGTCTTTGGTATTTACTGAATAAACTACAAATTACCCTTTCCAAGAACATGCTATTTTCCCTTATCAAAATGACAGAGTTGAGTGTCTGAAATCTACCCCATCATTCCTTGCTATTACTTTCTGTATCTTTTATAGTAACTTTGGGGCTGGGATTTATTGGTATCTGAACTTTGCATATTTCACTATATAAATGATCACTGAGGAGAAAAATGAAATTTGTGGTGATCATTTTCTATAAAAACTGAAAGTCTCATGGAAAGTTTCATAACTGGTGGCATGGGCAATGTTGGTGATGGTGGTAATGGCACAGAATGTTAAAGCTATATTAAAAACCAATATTAAAAACCTGGAAACTTTTTTGTCTTCGAGATTTTTCGAGAAGTTTACATAAATGGACGTTGGGCGAATGAAAAGCAAAGCTTAATAAATATTTTATTCTGTACCCAAAAGAAAGGTATTTTTAAACCACTGATGCTTTATATGCGAAAAATTTCTACCCTGCCAAGAGGAAATATTTCAGAGAGAATAATTTAGATAGTCCAGGGACCTGAGGAACTATCAGAAGAGGCAAAACAGAGCTGTCTAGTGTCCACAAAACCCCTCATGGTTTTGGAGAGAAAAACAGAACAGCAAAAGCATTTTATGAGGAGAATTAATTTTAATATTCCAAGTTTTACCTCAGTACATTTTGCCTTAAAAAACCTCCGCCTTGTTCATATTTAATGTTTCATAGAGTTAGTCTAGCAACAAAGATTTCTTAAGCATATATTATTTCTAAAACTCTTAAGAGAAAAAATAATGATTGAGCCACAAACCAAGTACTAGCATTTTCATATGGTTTATCAAGCCTTCTCCTCACTTTTCTACTATATTGTAAGCTCCTTGAGGGCAAGACCTGTGCTGTTTTTGTCTTTCTATCCACAGAACCTAGCACAGTATCGTGCATGGCACCCACTTAAATATTTGTGAAACATTTGTGGAATTAAATCCAATTGGAATCGGGAAATATTTGGTAATTTAAGAAAGTCACTCAGCTCCCCAAAGGTAAAAAGCTGTTAGTTCCTATCTTCTGTGGGTGAGAATGGGGAATGAATATAATCAGCCTGAATGCTGAGAGTACTTAGTGACTGCAATGGCCCTTCCCCTTTCTGGAGTTTTGACACCCTGCTATTGCTAGATTTTATAATCCTTCCTCACCTCGCAGACCATGCTTCCTTCAGTAAACAAGGGCTCCATAGCGAAATATTTTAAAGTTGATTTTGTACTGAGGCATTCTTCTTTGAAAATTTTGCAACACAGGGGGAGATAATAGAGGAGATGCCTGAGGGTGCTGCAGAATCAGAATCAGATCTGGAGTTTCCTGATCTTCAGTCAGATGGAGTAATAATCAAACCTTGGCCCTTCAGCTCACTTATCTCCATATCTCCTGCAAAAGCCAAGTGGAGCTCTTTGAGCAGAGGACCACTGTATTAGGCCGGGTCTGGCTGCTACTTCAGGTCAGAGACTGGAATGAAGTGAGATGCTCGTGGGACATTTAGCAGTTAATAAGAGGAAGTTTATTTAGGCATAGCTGTGAAGGCTATTCAGTGAGGACACAGTGTTGATTCAGCTAAATGTAGTCTTCTGCCCCTGCTGCCCAATGTACTCTGCAGATCTGAAGCCAGAGGGAACAGCTGGCTCATTTATACTCGTATCAGGAGGCCAACCCCAAGCCTTCCTCCCCTGAGCCATTTAAATCTCAAGGACGTGTTCAATTCCATTTAAGGAAAAGCTAGCTTAGCCTGCCAAGGGACAGAGCCTTATGAAAAGATAGCCCAAGATTACATGGCAGGGCCCTAGGAAATTTTGCTCCTCTCATAATCACAGAATCACAGAATTTAGAAAGTTGGAAGGGACCTTAGAAGCCATCTGGTCCAACCCATATGTTTGAAGACCTCTATGGAGGGGGAACCTGACACCTCTAGAGGTAGCCAATTCCATTTTTGGATACCTCTAATCATTAGGAATTCTTTTCTGACATCAAACCTAAATTGGCATCTCTAACTTTTACTCACTGTTCCTACTTCTGCCCTACAAGACAGAATATCTAATCCCTTCTGCATGTGATAGCCCTTCATACCAGCATCAAAAATGAAAAAGATGAATTCACAACCAATGGAGAAGAAATAAAAGAAACTATTAGGAAGTATTTTGCCAAATTATATGTCTATAAAACTGATAATCTGAATAAAATGGATGAATATCTACAAGAATATACAATACTTGGAGTAACAGAACAAAAGACAGGGGTCTTAAATAATACAATCTTAGAAAAAAATTTGAATAAGCCATAAGTAAAGTCCTAAAGGAAAAAAAAAACCCAGGACCAGATAGATTTATAATGGAATTTTAGCAAATATGTAAAGGATAATTTAAATTCTAATATTATATAAAACCTTTGAAAAAAACAGGAAAAGAAGTCCTACCAAATTCTTCCTATGATACAAATATGGTCTTGTTACTTGAACTAGAGAAACTTAAAACAGAGAAAGAAAACTTTAGACCAATATCCCTAAGGAATATTCATCTAAAACATTTAAATAAAATAGTCAGTAAAGACACTGCAGTAGCATATCACAAATTTTATACACTATTGCTAGGTTAGATTTATATTAGGAATCAGGGCTGGCTCTCTATTAGGAAAACTATAATCATAACTGGCCACATTATTAACAAGAACAATAAGATTACATCAGTGGATGCAGAAAGAGCTTCTGATGAGACAAGATACCTATTATGCCGTGTTAAAACACCAGAAAGCACAGGTATAAATAAATCTTTCCTTAACATCATAAGGAAGATCTATCTAAAAGCAATAACCAGCACAATGGGAATAAACATTATTGCTGTTGTTTAGTCATTTTTTAGTTATGTCCAATTCTTCATGACTCCATTTGGAGTTTTTCTGGCAAAGATACTGGAGTGGTTTCCATTTTCTTCTCCAGTTTCCTTTACAGGTAAGGAAACTGATGCAAGTAGTGGAAAATGACTTGCCCAGGGTCACTGGATTTGAACTCAAGAAGATGAGTCTTCTTGACTCCAATCCTGGTGCACTATGCACTATGGTACCACCTAGCTTCCCTGGGAATAAACTAGAGAACTTTCAGATAATATAAGGGTTAAGAAAGGCTGTCTATTCCCATTACTATTTAATATAGTGCTAGAAATTATAGCTATAGCAATAAGACAAGAAAAAGAAATTGAGGGAGTAAACATAGGCAAAGGAAACGAAATTATCACTTTTCCCAGATGATATGATGATTTATTTAATAGAACCTTAGTCAACTAAAAAACTAATTAAAATAATTAACTTCAGCAAAATTGCAGGACATGAAACAAGCCCACACAAATCATTAGCATTTCTGTATATTACCAGCAAAATCTAGCAGGAAGATACGGAAAGAGAATTTCCATTTAAAATTACTACAGAAAATATAAAATCTTTGGAGTCTACCTGCCAACATACACATAGGAAGTATATGAACATAATTATGTAACTTTATAAAAACAAGGATAGATCTAAATAATTGGAGAAATATCAATTGTTTATGAGCTAACATAATAAAAATGTTACCTAAATTAATTTACTTAATTACCAAGCCAAACTATAAAATGAAGACTTTGTAGAGAAAAACAGCCAAATTCATTTGAAGGAACAAAAGTAAAAAATTTCATGGGAATTAATAGGAAAAAATAGGAAAGAGAGTCTAGCAGTGCCAGATTTCAAACTAAATTACAAAGTTATAATCATCAAAATAATTTGGCATTGTCTAAGAAACAGAGAGGTTGATTGATGGAACAGATTAAATATATGATATGTTGAAACACATTAGCACAGTAGCCTAGGACTGGATAAACCCAAAGATAAGTTATAAGGGCAAGAACTTGATATTTGACAAAAACTTCTGGAAAAATTGAAAAGTGATCTGACAGAAACTAGGTATAGACCAAAGATTACACTGTATTACAAAGACATGATTTAGGCATAAAGGATGACATCGTAAGTAAATTAGAGGAGCAAAGAAAAATTACCTGTCAGATCTGTGGGTAGGGAAAGAGTTCAAGACCAAATATGAGACAGAAACATCACAGTAGGTAAAATGGACAATTTTGATTGCATAAAGTTAAAATGAGAAGAGAAGCAGAAATTAGAAAAAAAAAATTACAGCACATTTCTCTGACAAAGGTCTCACCTGCAAGATACATAGGGAACTGATTCAAATTTATAAGAATAAGAATCATTCCCCACTTGATAAATGGTCAAAGGATATGATCAGGCAGTTTTCAGAGGAAAAAAAATCCGAGCTGTCAAGAGTCATATAAAAATCCACCAGATCGCTAACAATTGAAGAAATGCAAATTATAACTCTGACATTCTATCCCATAGCCATCAGAGATTGGCAAAGCTGACCAAAAAGGAAAATGATAGATGTGGAAGAGCTGTAGGAAAACAGGTACATTAATGAACTGTTGGTGGAGCTGTGAAATGGTCAGTCATTCTGGAAAGCAATGTGGATCGAAGTCTCAAAAGCTATTAGACTGTGTATACTCTTTGTGTACGGGCCTCTACTAACTTTATATCTTCAAAGAGTTCAAGAGTAAAAAGAACCATTTGTATAAAAATATAGCAGCTCTCTCCTTTTTGGTGGCCAAGAATTAGAAACGGGGTACCCCATCAACTGAGGAATTGCTGAGCTGTGGTATACTAATGTGATGGAATATTATTGTACTGTAAGGAATGATGAAAGGGATGATTTCAGAGAAAACTGGGAAGACTTGAATGAACTAATACATAGTAAAGTGAGTAGAACCAGGAGGACAATCTATACAATAATAACAATATTGTAAAGACAATCAACTTTGGAAGTTTTAGGAATTCTGATTAACATGATGATGAGTCAGGATTCCAGAGGGCTCATGATGAAACATGCTACCAACTTCTGGATAGAGAGGTGACAACCTTGAGTGCAGATTGGGACATATTCCTTCTGGACATGGCCAAAGGAGGGATTTTTTTTTTGTCCAGACATGATTGTAAACAGGAGATTTTAATTTTCTTGCTTTCTCAGTGGGAGAGGTGGGAGGGTAGAAAGGCAGAGCTTCGTTTAAAAAAAATTTAAAAGCACTACAGCCCTTCAAATGCTTGAACACTGCTTGTCCCTGCTGAGTCGTCTTTTTCTTCAGGCTAAATTTGCTCAGTTCCTTTAAACTTCATATGACATATAATTCAGACCATTCGCCATCCTGGTTGTCCCCTTCTGGACCCTCTAGGCACTCAATGAATATTTATTGAAGGAATTAATACGTTTCTTTTTTTTTCCTTATGGTTGCATATCACAGAAATTCAGCCGGCATTAAGGTTTATGGAAGTTGACCTGGCACTGAAGACCCTCCACAATCTGACTCTGCCTCTGGCTTATTTCATGCTCCTCCACTTAGCACCTTCTATGTTCCAGTCAAACTGGACTAACTGTTTTCTAAATGTGACCTGCCATTTCCCACCACTGCAAACTTGCACAAGTCCTCCAGATGCTGGGAAGGCACACCCTCTTTTTTGCCTGCTAAAAATCCTCTTTCTGTAAGCCTCAACCCAGATGCTTCCTCCAGTATCCAATCCCTGATAACTCCAGCTGACAGTGTTCTCTCCCTCCTAAAATATGTTTAGAGTATTTCTTTCATCTATCTTTTGTTCCCTTTACACTCTCACTTGTATGATAATTATCCAAGTTATGTCATTCTGCCTTCTTCAAAGTGTCAGCTCTCTGAGGAGAGGGATTATATAATTGTAAAAAATCTTTATATTCCAGCACCTAGGTAGCTAGGTGGCACAATAGATAGAGCACTAACCTTGGAGTCAGGGGGACCCAAATTCAAATTTGACCTCAGACGTTTACTAGCTGTGTGACCCTAGACAAGTCACTTAACCCTGTTTGCCTCAGTTCCTTATCTGTCAAATGAGCTGGAGAAGAAAATGGCAAACTACTCTAGTACCTTTGCCCAGAAAACCCCAAATGGGATCACGAAGAGTCAGACATGACTGGAACAGCTCAACAACAAAAAGTACACTATATACATCAATATTTCAATGACTCCATTATCTCATTGCAGGAGATCACAGGCCATTCACATCTTCCCATCCCATAAAATGTTTCTGTATTTCCTCCCATAATCTGTCTTTTCACATTGTATAATTATCAATGGGGCATTCAGGCTGTTCAACAGTTATCCCTCACTTCAATTACATCACTAGCCCATCTGTATTTCTGACCTTGCATGTATTAGGCACTCAATCAACATCTGTTGAATTAAATTGAATTGTGCACCAATTGTGCACTTGTGATTATTAACTCTACATCAAGTAATCACAAACATTTATGGAGAATTTCATATTGCCAGAGCTGTTACTCAGCTTGATTCTCTCCCATTTGGGCTCAGGAGGGTGTGGAATAGAGAAAAATTTCCTCCCTCCCTAACCCATTTCAGAAGTAATATGAGGGCAATCTATGATTCAATGCTTTAGGCCGTCCATGAGTTTCAAAGTGGACTTAACAACTTCATATGTCATACCCTCAAACTGCTGTCAAGCAGGAGAGACTCAACCAGAAACGATTGCCCAGATAAAGCTGCAGGCTTTAAGGAACACGAAGGCAAAGAATATTGTGTCTTCCCAGTGACACTGAATTCTTGCTGATTTATTACCCTGAAATTTAATTTTTTTTTTCTATCACTACTGAAGCTTTAGTTACAGCACGTTGGTCACATGGGATAAGCTACACGTTATTCACACCTAATTAAAGATGCATCTTTCTAAAATAAGTCACTAGCAGTAGATCCTGGGGAAATGAAGCCAACCACCCCCACCTGCTTGCTCACTCGACCTTCCCTAAAGTTAAAATGTGTAATTAGCTCAGTCACGTAATTAAGTTAACAAGTATTCTAAATGAATTCACATTACCACTACATGGAAAATTATTTGCACTTGAAATTCATAAAGTTCAAATATGGAATCTCAGGAATTAGGTTGTAACAAGTGGAGCATTTTTGGGAGGGTTTAATTTTGTTTCTTTGCAGCACTAAATTTAGTAATGGAATAATAAAGTGTGAACGTCCTCACCAACCACCCCATTCTTCCACAGACTGGCTTCATTTCATCCAAAGGTTTGACCAAGTCAGCCCCACACTCAAGAAGTTACAGTGGTCCCCCCTTGCCATTGTAATAGAAAATAAAACTCCCATCTTTGAGATTTAAACATGCAATCTGCCTGTAGCCTACCTTTCCAAACTTATTTAATTCAATTCAATTCCAAAAGCATTTATTAAGTGCATACTATGTGCTCAGCACCCTGCAAGGGACTGTTGGATACACACATAATGAAAACACCCTTCCTATTAAACAACTTCCTAGGGGTTTGAGGTGGGCAAAATACATGTACCCAGAGAAGTAATTTCTACATATTGAGAGCAGGGGCTGTTTTCATTATGTGAAACTAGTCTGGAAATAAATATCTCACATTATGTTACTCTTTTCGTGCATTCTATTTTCTAGCCAAGTTGGTCTCCTTGCTGTTTTCTATACATGACGTCCCATTTCCTAGCTGTGGGCCCCGCCACAGCTATGTCTCCCCTGTCCAGAAGACTCTCCCTCCTTACTTTTGCCTTTTGGATCCCCTGACTTCCTTCATGGCTTGGCTCAAATGCTATCTTTTATACAAAGCCTTCCTGATCTTCCCTTCAATCCCAATTGCAGGCTCTATCTTCACCACAAATTACTGTGTCTATACTTTCTACTTACATAGTTATAATATGCACATAATAGTATATTTACATATTATTTACTTACGCTGGTATAAGTCATCTACCTCCAGTAGAATGGAAACTTGAAGGCAGGGACTGTTTTTGTTTTTGTCTTCAGGCTTACTCCATTGGCAGCTAGGGGGTGCCATAGTGCAGAGAGCACCTGGCTTAGACTCAGAAAGACCTCAGTTCAAATGTGACCTCAAACACTTAATAACTGTGTGTGACCTTGAGTAAGTCACTTAACCTTTGTCTGCCTCAGTTTCCTTAATTGTAAAATGAGGATTATAACAGCACCTACCTCACAGTGTTGTTGTGAGGACCAAATGAGATAATATTTGTAAAGTACCTGGTTCTTGGGCACTATAGAAATGATGGTGATAATGATGGTGGTGATGATGGTGACGATGATGGTGATGGTGATGATGCTGCTGCAGTATTCCTGTTGGCCACTAAGATCTCTAACATTGGACAGTCAGGTTGTTGGAGTCCTCACAGAGAACCTGAGTTATTCCTATTTAGATATCCCAACCTGCTGTCAAACAAGCAGAAAGTTGGAGAAAATGACCTTTTTTAGTGAATTTTCTAGGGGATATTTATTATACTTCTTGAGGAAATACAGTGATTGGATTTGTGTATCAAATGATTTTTTTCAAAATGTGAACGAACTATTTTAAGTTTCTTATAGCTTAAGCCAGGGTTCTAGTCTTATCTATATCTAGCATGGGGTCACTGGGGTTTTGCCACAGGGGTACTAACATGGGGTTAGAGATATGCTTTCTTCCCTATGGAAGTCCTCCATATTTCCCAGTCCTTTGCAAGCCCCCTGTCATTTGTCAATATTTCCCCCTATCTTGAGAGGATGGAGGCTGCCACTTCCCCCAAGGGTACTATCACCCTCAGGACCATCTCCTGGAGATTTCTTTATTTCACTGCTGCTCTAGCATCTGACTGAGCTGGACTGTCTTTGTCACACTTCTGAACCTGGGGACCCAACTGGACATGAGACCCAGGATCAATGTCACTAGTGGCACTTACAGGCTTCCCTGACTGTGGCCTCAGGATCTCTGTCTTTATCACTTCCGAACTTCTACAAAATCAAAATTTCCTCAGGTGCAATAATTCCTAGTTATAGCTCTGCGTTTTGGATGCTGACCATATAATTTGTAAAGTGAGAGGATGGACTAGCCAACCTCTACCTTCCTCTGAGTTGTTTCACCATTCAGAGATCCTTCTGTTTTCAGTTTAGGTACTTGGTACACTGGGAATAGAGCCATAAATATGCAAAGGACAAATTTGCATCAGAGGAGAAGCTCTAATCGGCATCCTAAGTTTTGTTCCTGGCCTCCTGACAAAAGTTTCAGAAATTCCTCCTACCCTATCCCTTTGTGGCCATGATCTTGACCCTTGTTAATTACGGAGGAAACAACCCTTTTTGAGGAGTGATCTTGCAATGCAGAGATTGTTGAGGGAATGTTTAGACCAGTGTCCTGATGAGGCAAACAGGAACTTCTCAAGAGGAAGAACTTCCAGGAGCTTTGGGGGTTGTGACAAAAGCTGAAGGTGGCAGTGGAGGCTACATTACAAGGACCACTTTTAGACTGGACCAAGGGAAACATTTGCTTAAATGGTATTTATTTTTTTTAGTAAGAACAAAGCTCCTTTTAGGTCATGACCCATGATGGCACATTGTGGTTCTTCCTCTCTCATGTACCAAAAGAATTAATCATGGCATCCAGGAAGTGATGAACAAGAACAAGATGAATCTGTCTCTTGCCCTTGGCTGGAGAGAACAAAGCATTAAAGTTAGGTTGGATATAGGACCACTCACTTGGTAGAGCTCCCCAATATGTGCTCGGTAGGACTTCTACCCAACCTGGAAATGACCTAGAGAGACCAATGATTATTGATGGATCAGTGTTCATTTGGACAGGGGCTCTTGGTTCCTTTGTGTTACAGGCTCTGTGAATTCTGCTTGTTTCTGAGGTCCAATATGCTGGATTCATTTCCATATAATCTTTCCTGACATTTTGCAAAAGTTCTTATTTTCCAGTAACCAGGAAATTTTCAGTGATCTGCAGGGGAAAAATTGGCTTCCAGAAAATTGGTCAGGAAGCATGCAATAAATCAGAAAAGCAGGTCTAGCTATTGCAGCAAGGGGGGAGGAGCTCATTGCTTCTTGGTTCTATTGCATCAAGAAAGAAATGAGACCAAGAATCCAACACGTCTGATCTGGCTGCCCATCCCTTCTGAGAGCATAACCCTGTAGGGTCTCCTCTCCTTTGCCTGATTCCATACTTCCTTTGCTCTCTCCACTATTCAAAACAGGACAGGGATAGTTTCTGCTCCTCATTCTTCTTTTCATTTCCTCTCACTGTCACTGAACACCAGAAATCACTCCAGAGGTTAGCACCTTGTCTTTTGAAATGGCATGTCTAACTGAGGAAGATTGAAATAACCTCAGAATGCTCACCTAGGCAATCATTTTGCACAGGGTGGAAAGGAAATCTTTCTAAGCTCTTTGTTGTTTCTTCCAGTGGAGTCCACTGTTCTATCTTTGCATCTAGTGATGAATTCTTGTGTAAGTTAAGGAAGTAATAATAATTAGGTGTAATCCTAACAGTTCAAGTTGTATTATTCTCCTTTCACAGTCAAGAAGCAGTGTGGTGGAGTGGATAAAGAGCCAGCTTCAGAATCAGGAAGACCTGTGTTCAAGTCTTCTAACACATATGGGCTATGTGACCTTGGGCAAGTCATTTAACTTTTTCATATCTCCAGGAAACTCTCTATGACCATAAACTGCAAAGCATTCATAGGTCTGGTTTGAAAAAAATAGCAGAAGAAACTGAGGCCCAGAGAGATAATGTGTCTTATTCAAAATTACACAGCTAATAAAGGGTTCAAGCAGGATTTAGAACTGGGGCTTTAGATTCCAAGTCTGAGACTCCACTACAGCATGGACCTTCAGATTGGCTAGCCATGTTCCCACTGTGTATCAGCAGTGCTATCTTCCCCAGGTCACCATCGGTTATCTTCAGGAGTCTTTGGGAAGAGTTTTGCTTATGAGAGGACTTTTTAAAGGACTTGATAGAAATATCAATTCGTGTGAATCTTAGAAACACAGAAGTAGTCATTTAGCATAACCTTTAAATGACTGAGAATCTGCTATACAACATATCTAATAGTCATTTAGCCTCTATTTGAAGACTTCCAGTTGAAGTGCCTACCAGAAATTATAAGCCAAAGCCCCCTAAACCTGCCAGAAGGGGCCCCTACCAGGGTCCCTGGAAACCACCTGATAGGCCATAATAGTGAGGGAACTTTTTACCTGTGTTGCCAGAAACACACCCCAGATACAAGTCTGTTCTTGTTAGAAATATACAAGTCTGTTCTTGTTTTTGCTAGGCAATCAAGGCTTCACTAGAAACGGCATTACACCCCCTTGGAACCACCCTTTGTTGTTAGTAACATTTAGTTCTATAAAAATGTACCTTGCAGAAGACTCAATGCTGTCTTCCCTACTGGGGAGGCAGTCACCAACTGGTTAATAAACAATCCTATCAAATTATAATTGGTTTTGCTGTCAAGTCCATTTCTTTTGTCCATTTCACAGTGATGGGGAACTCACCACCTCTTGAGGCAGATCTCTCTGGATGTACTAGCTGTATGATCAGAGGCAAGTCCCATTACTTCTCTGAGACTCCAAAATGGAGATAAATAAGAGCTGCAATATCGAGAAAGGCAGTAGGGTATAATGGATAGAGAACTAGCCTGGAACTCAGAAAGACCAAGGTTCAAGTCCCCCATAGGATACCTGCTGACTTTGTAATGTTTTTTGTTGTTCAGTTGTAGCCAACTCTTTGTAACCTCGGTTGGGGTTTTCTTGGCAAAGATAATGGAGTGGTTTGCCATTTCCTTCACCAGCTTATTTTACAGATGAGGAAACTGAGGTAAACAGGGTTAAATGACTTGCCCAGGCAAGTGTCTGAGGTTGGATTTGAACTCAGGAATCTGAGCCTTTCGGACTTCAGGCCTGGCATTCTATCTACTCTGCCACCAAGCTGACAGTTTTACTGGGATCTGACAATGCTGCAGCTTCTTGGAGTCACAGGTGAGAGTTCAGTACCCTGATAAAACTCTCTTGGGCAGACAGGCTAAACCAGGTTGAGAGTAAACAACAGGCTTCAAACCCATTGGTGAGTTAGGGAGATTTCTATCCAAAACATGTGAAGACTTCCCCTAGCAGAATTGGCAGATGAGAGCAGTTTTTCCAATGGTCATGAATGTGGCTGAAGTAGGTGGAGTGCTTAGAGTTTGGTCAGACATAGAAGACACCAAGGTCATCCAATGTATCCATTCCCAGTCATCCTGACTTTTTTCTTGACACTGAACTTTGATAACTCTGGGAAGAGACAGTGAGGCTAATGACTTTACCTTTACTTACTTAAATTTTACCTTACTTAAATCTTTACCTTACTTAAATACAATTCACACACAAGTCAAGGCATCACCCTGTGATGTGATTGGTCCTCGTTGAAAATGAAGGATAAACAGCAAAAACAACTGACTCCATGTAACCCTGTGGTAAGCTACTCATCCTCTCAATGTCCCAGGCAGCTAACCCAATAGGAATGTGAGTTTCTGACACCAATGAAATCACCAGTTCTGACAAAAAAACAAACTATCTTATGGCATTGTTGTGACAAAAATGCTTTTAAAACTTAAATGCTTAATTGAACTAAATGTAAGCTATTATTATTACACTGAGTCCCAAATCTGTCAATCAATCAGTCACCAAGAATTTATTAAGTGCTTACTATGTGTCAAGTACTGTGAGAGGCACTGGGGATACAAAGTGAGAGTTTTGACTCTCAGGGAGCTTATATTATTTTTTTTATTTTTCAAGTGCTTTATTAACTTCTGATTTACATAATTAATTTCCTCCAAATTTTGAGTTACAAATTTTCTCCCCGTTTTCCCCCTACCCACCACCCCAAAATAGCAATTCCACAGGATATCCCCTCCTCCAATCTGCTCTCTCCCACATCTTCTCCCATACCCCCTTCAACTTTTCCAGTAGGGCATGGTGGATCTCTATGCCCTAGTGCCTGTATATCTTATTTCCCAATTACATGTAAAATAGTATTAATAATAGTATATATATATCCATATATATATATGTAATTTTAAACATTTGATTTTAAAACTTTGAATTCCAGATTCATTCCCTTCTTCCCTTGTGACCCACCCTTACTGGGAAGATAAGCAGTTATAGGTTGTACATGTGTAGCTAATGCAAAACATTAACATAGAAGATATATTGTAAAAGACTATATTTCCCTCCCTCCTATCCCACCACCCACTTGTTCTATTCTCTACTTTGATCCCTTCCCTTTTCAAAAGTGAGTGTTTCCAACATCCTGCCCTCTCTTCCATCATCCCCCCTCTCAGCCCCTTCCCCTCTATTCTCCGGTAGGGTGAGATACCCTATTTAGTGTGTATGTCATTCCCTCCCCAAGCCAGATTCAATGAGAATAAGAATAATGTTGACCCATTCCCTTTTGCCTTCCTATTCTTCCCCTCCACTGTAACCATTTTCCCTTGCCTCTTGTATATTCTGTCTCTCTCCATCTCCTCTTATTATATTCCTCTCTCACCTCTTAATTTCACCTTTTAAGTATCATCCCTTCCTATTAACTTGGTCCTGTGCCCTCTATCTATGTAAACCTGTAAACATATATACACACATTGACATATGTGTTCATATGCCCGTATACCCTCCAATATAGACATATATGTGTATATATATATTTCTATTCCCTTCAACTATTTTCATACTGAGAAAAGTTTCATCAGTTACAATTATCATTTTTCCATGTAGGAATGTTAACAGTTCAACTTTGATAAGTGGCTTATGATTTCTTTTCCCTGTTTACCTTCTCAAATTTCTCTTGCTTCTTGTATCTGAATGTCAAATTTTCTATTCGACTTTGTTTTTTTTTTTCATTAAGAATGCTTGAAAGTCCTCTATTCCACTGAATGACCATATTTTCCCCTGAAACATGATACTCAGTTTTGCTGGGTAGGTGATTCTTGGTTTTAAGAATCACCCAGCTCCTTTGCCCTCTGGAATATTATATTCCAGGCCCTTTGATCCCTCAGTGTAGAAGCTGCCAGATCCTGGGTTATCCTGATTATGTTTCCACAATATTCAAATTATTTCTTCCTGGCTGCTCATAATATTCTCTCCTTGATGTGGGAATTCCAGAACCTGGCTATAATATTCCTAGGAGTTTTCTTTTTGATATCTTTTTCAGGAGGTGATAGGTGGATTCTTTCGACCTCTATTTTGCCTTCTGGTTCTAAAACATCAGGGCAATTTTCCTTGAGAATTTCTTGGAGGATGATTTCTAGGTTCTTTCTTTGATCATGGCTTTCAGGTAGTCCAATAATTTTTAAATTGTCTCTCCTGGATCTATTTTCCAGGTCAGTGTTTTTTCCCATGAGATATTTCACATTTCCTTTTATTCTTTCATTTGTTTGGATCTGTTTAACAGCATCTGGATTTCTTGTGAAGTCACTAGCTTCCCTTTGCTCCAATCTAAATCTGAGGGAATGATTCTCCTCATTGAGCTTTTGAGATTCTTTTTTCCATCTGGCAAATTCAGCTTTTTAAGGCATTCTTATCTTCATTGCCTTTTTGAGCCTCTTTTGCCAATTGAGTTAGTCTATTTTTTAAGGTGTGATTTTCCTTAGTTAGGCTGTTGACTCTCATTTTGTAATTTTCTTGCATTGTTCTCATTTCTCTTCCCAATTTTTCCTCCACTTCTCTTATCTGCTTCTTAAGGTCCTCTATGACCTGTAACCAGATCGTATTTTCCTTTGAAGCTTTTGGTGCAGGAGTTCTGACTTCACTGTCTTCCTCCTGTTCCATGCTTTGCTCCTTTTTGTCCCCAAAATAGGATTCTAATGTTGGATTCTTCTGTTTTCTTTGTTTCTTTTGCCTGGTCATGTCGCCCCTCAGTCATTTGACCCCTGGGCTTTTTGCTACAGTAGGACTCTGACACCAGACAGGGGAGCTGGGGTTTTCTCAGCTGCCAGAGGTATTAGTTGGGTGCCCTCTCTGAGGCCTCCACATGCTCTGGCAAACTGGTCACACACCCGAGGACCTCCAACCTAGACTGCAATCCAGATCCAAGCAGGTTAAAGCAAGAGCGATTACCCCTCAGACTGGTTGCTTGGCCCCCCTACACTCTGCAGGCCAGAAGCTGAAGCTGCAGCATGGCACCAGCTGAGCCAAGGTGTCTCAGTGGCTTCTCACCCTGGGGGCAAAAGCCGATGCTCTCCCAACTAATGGTCCCAAAGTCCACACTGCACTGACCTCTCACTTTGTCCTTCACATGTATGTGTCAATGAATCTGGAGATGGCCACAGCTGCTGGTGATCTGGAGTCCCTCCTGCCGGTGGCTGGTCAGGCCTGTCCTGGGGCCAAAACCTCTGGCTTGGCTCCCAGAACACTGTACTGGTCAATTCCTGCCAGCCTGCCGGGCTGTCCTCAGCAGGAGGTTAGCTTCTCTGTGTCATTTTGTGGGTTCTGCAGCTCCAAAGTTTATTCAGAGTCCCCTTTTACATGGATTGGGGGAGGTGGAAGCCAGAGCTGTGCTGAGGTCCTGCTTCTACTCTGCCATCTTGACTCTACCCCCAGTAGTTAACATTTCTAAAGACGGTTAGAGTCAAAGTCACAGAATCTCCCAGTTGGAAGGGACCTCAGCAACCATCTGCTTCAAGCCATACCTGAACAAGAATCTTGACCAAAGGCCTTCTAACCTTTTCTTGAAGATGTCCACCCAAATTCCTACCTACAGTTACCTACTTTCTCCCTCCCCTCCCCAACTTCATCTCCACTTTCAAGTCAGGGAGCTTATATTCTAATGAAAGAACACAGCACATAGAGGAGAGTGGGACCCAGGCAGTTTTGGTTTGGGCAGTTACAGGGATTGTGAGTAGAAATATAAGGAGGTAGATTGCCACATCTTTTTTAAAAAATAGCAATGGTGCTATTGATTTGATTATTTTTTTCCAGAGCAAGAACAAAGGGTGTTGCGTCTTGGGTCTTGCTTCTGCTTTCTGGGGTTAAACAGAGTAAGCCCAAGCCCTCTTCTGCCAAACCACCTTCCAAATATTTGAAGAGAGCAATTGTGGTGCCCCCTCCCAATCTTACCTTCACCAGTCCCTTTAATTCTGTTACAACATGGCTTCAAGTCCTTCCCTTCCATCCCAATCTGTCCAATCTCTTGCTTTTTCTGAAATATGGCACCCAGAACTAAAAAAGAAAGCTTCAGCTCTGGTCTGACCGGGTAAAGGTGAAGTACCTCATTCACTTTGGACATTATGATATTATAATGCTTTTTTTTAAAAAAGAGAAACTTGATAAAAGTCCCTTGATTTGAATGATTAACGTAGTCTAAAATTATAGTTATCACTAAGCATTGCTTATGCCCTTAGCATGTATCAGACACTGAGGACACAGAGGAAAGGTAAATACCGACTCTGCTCTCAAGGAGCTCATGACCCAAGGGAAAGGCAACAAACCAATTATGTACATACAAGATATATACAGGGTAAGTGGAGGTAATCTCTGAGGGAAGGAACTAGGGGGGATCAGGAAAGGCTTCTCTTAGAAGATAGGATTCTAGCTGCAATTTTAGCAGTGAGGAAGTTAGGAGGCAGAGATAGGGAAGGAGAGCATTCTAGGCATGGGGGTCAACCAGTGAAAATGTACTCTACTTAGAGATAGAGTTTTGTGATAGGAACAGCAAGGAGACTAGTTTCACAGGATCACAGACTAAGTGGAGGGGGAATAAAGGTTCAGAAGACTGGAGAGGTAGAAAGGAGTCAGGTTGTGAAAGGCTTTAAAAGCCAAGCAAAGGATTTTATAATCGATCTTAGAGGGAATGTTGAGTCACTGAAGTTGAGTGAGTATGTATGTGCATGTGTGCATGTGTATGTGTTCCTCGTGGTCATACCTGCACTTTAGAAAGATTACTTTGATATACGAGTGGAAGATGGACTGGAGTGGGAAAAGACCTGAGTCAGGGAGACCAAGTAATAGGCTACTGAGACAGTCCAGGATGGGGTTATGGGAAGCCCTGCCAGTGTGGTGGCAGTGTTAGAGAAGACATTGTGAAGGAATTGACAGAATGAGGTAACAGAACGACTGTGTAAGAAAGAATGAGGAGTCACAGATAACTAATTTGGGAGTCTGGATAACTGGGAAGATGGTGGTACCCTCAATAATAATAGGGAAGTTTGGAAGGGTGGGGAAATTTGAAGGGAAGGCAATGATTTCAGTTTTGGACAAGTTGAGTTTAAAATGTCTATGGGACATTCATTTTGAGATGTCTAATGGGAAGTTAGAGGTGTGAGACAGAGGTCAATAAATAGGTTAGGGGATAAATAAATCTGAGAATCAGATGTAGAGGTAATATTTGAGTCCATGGAAGCTGGCAAGATCACCAAATGAAATAGCATAGAGGGAGAAGAGAAGAGGGTCCAGGACAGTGCCTTCAAGAGTGCCCAGGATTGGCTGGACTGTTCTGGATTAAGATCCAGAAGAGGAGTCTGTCTAAAAAGGAGCAGTATGATTTATAGAAGGAGAACCAGGAAAGAGCAATGTCAGAAAACCTAGAGAGAAGAGAGTATTAAGAAGACAGTGATAGACAGAGAGGTCAAGAAAGATAAGCCCTGGCAATTCAGAGCTCTAGTGACTTTGGAGAGAGTCATTTTGGTTGAAAGATGAGGTTGAAAGCCAGACTTCGAGACTTTAGAAGAGAGTGAGAGGAGAGGAAGTAGATATATGTTTCTCCCAAGGAGTTTAGTGGCAAAGGGGAGAGAGATATGAGATGATAGCTAGCAGCTATGGATAGATCAAATGAAAGGTTTTTTGAGGGTGGGGTGGGGGTGGGGTACATGGGTGAGTTTGTAGGTCGAATGGAAGCAGCCAGTCAAGGAAAGAATGAAGCGGGGGGGTAGTAGTGGGGACAATCTGTTGGAAAAGATGAATGGGATCACTTTTGCATGTAGACAGATTAGCTTTTTCAAGGAAAAGGGCCACCTCTTCATATGAGACAGGTGTGGAGGAGGAGGTAATGATGGAAAACATTTGAGTGATATAAGATGAGGAATCACTTTAAAAAAATTTCTGTGCCTTAACAGGTTTTATAAAATCATTTATAATTTTAAACATCATAAATGCCAACAGGCATAAGATACAAAGGACAGAAAAAGAGAATTGCACATGAAACTATGAATCTACATTTCATACAGCTTGCTTTTTAAAAGTATATAATAGGGGTGGCCAGGTGGCACAGTGAGTAAGAGCTCCGGCCCCGGAGTCGGGACACCTGGGATCAGTTCCGGCCTCAGATACTTAGCACCCATACAAAATGACTGGCTGTTACTTAACCCCAATTGCTTTTTTAAAAAAGTATATAATAAATTCAACAAGTTAGTTTTAAAGTTGTCTTGCTTACATTTCCTTCTAGACTTCTTTCCGTTATCTTCCATTCATTTAACAATGACATCAATGGCTCTTTTTTCTTTCTTTTCCTGCTTTTTTTGGGGTATCCAAATATTGCTGATAAATATTTAACAACCAGTTCTTTGAGAGGAAATGTATGCATGACACATTTTTAAGTTTAATTTACATCAATAGTTTATCTTTTCTTAAGCCTAGACAATCAACAAAAACAACAAATCAAACCCTATTTCCTAAAATGTAAATACACTGAAAATTTAATAATTACCTTTTGTGAGCTGTTTGAGTTGGTTCCAGAACATCCCTGTTTCTCCTTCCCTTTTCTCCTAAATCCCTCTCCCAATTAAAAAAATATAATAAACATAATGAAACAAAACAAATCCATTATTGACTACATCCAAAAATATAAATCTGATTTCACATTATGAATCCGTCACTTTTCCCTAGCAGGGAGTGGGTAGCACGCATTAGCCCCTGTCCTCTGGAGGAGTGGCTGGTGCTATATTTTAATGCTGACTTCTATTGAGAATACAATCCACTGAAACCCCTGGGACTTTTTCACAAGACCCCAGGTATAGCCATGTCTTAATTTGTGAAGCTGATTTTTTAAACCTAAATCCCCACTTGGAGGAGTAGGCAAGGGATTTTTTCCCCCCACTGTTTCTGGGGAACAAAGAGGTTGTATAAGGAAGAATTGCCGCCAATTGACTTTTCACTTAGCTAGTATGGGAATGGTGAGGATGTATTGGGCAGTGCTTTGTTTAACCTTTATTTTGGGAGAATTAGCCAAGAGTCCTGGGAAATGACCATCTAGCAGTCAATATTCATTCTCTATTTGGGAAAACAGCAAAAATGAGCAGTCCTTTAAGGAAGCAATTAATGACTTCTAAACAAACAAATGGGGAAGAAAAACAACCAGTCAGTCCAGGGACATTTTTCTAATTAGCAGCCTCACACCCGTTGCTTGTTGCAATTACCCTTCCAAACCCACATTTGCTTGGCCTCATTCACCAGGTAATGGAACCAGAGGAGAGCTCTATTACTCCAAAAGCGAGAGACTTTTATTGCTTTGCCTTCTCTGTTTTTCCTGTATTGCTTCTTCTCTATTCTACCTTCCTGGTGAGAGACATAAACATCCAGCCATTTGACAGTTTTCATTTATCCGCTGAGTTCTGGGCCTTTGAATGGACAGATACGGAATGACGGACGGGCAATCAGCGTGTGCACATTTAGAGGTTGAATGCTGTGGTTCTGGGAGAGGCCAGGAAGCAAACACGCATGGGGGTACTGATTGGAATTAATGCCGTGGAACTGGCCGCCTGCACCTTTATGGCACTAATGTGCAGTTAGAGATACAGGTTTTAATGATTATGCTGCAGCTTATTTGCCTCATGAAATACATCAGGGATGAAATATTAAAAGACCAAGTATTCTCTTATTAGAAAAAGTATTTTTTTCTTCTTCTTCTAGCCAACTCTTACTCATCCCTATTATTAAAATGCATTTGATTCCATCAAAGATTATGGGACAAGGTAATGTTGTACTATCTTCTGGGGGACAAGGGAAGCAGAGGCATCTCTGTCTCAGCAGATGCTGATGGGAGAAGCGTCTATTTATAGAACCAGAGAGACCGTCTCACTTGCAGACTTAGACAAAACAGTTGTGTTTCAGAAGACAACAAATAAAAGTTATTCTTCCTCCCACTGCAAACAAAACTGCCACCGCCACCATCAACAGAAACACCCAAAACTCTCATAAAAAGGTTCTGAGACAAGATTAGATTTAAAACGAAGAATAATATTTGTTTTGGTGACTAGAGAAAGGCATTTTAGTAAAGTTAGCTATAGAGCAAAGACTTATTTTCCCAATAGTTTGTGGCCAGAATCAGAGTCACAGGATCAAAGAAAGGACCTCAGAGGTCACACAGTCCAACCAGAAACCAACCCCCTCTTACAGATTTGACACCACCGGGACAGGGAAGAGGGAATTCATCATCTCCCAAGGCTGTTAGATTAGCTTCAATCATCATGGTATTCATAGGATTTTGTGGTGAAAGGGACCTTAGGTTATGGATCATTGAGTACAACTTCTTCTGAGGAAACTCAAGCCCAGTGACTTAGGATAACTTGTCCAGGACCTCATAATGATGCTTTAAGATTTACAAAATGTTTTACAGGAATCATTTTATTTTATCTTCACAATCATGTGAAGTAGGTAGAAGTATTATTAGGTCCATTTTATAGATGGGAAAACTGAGGCTTCAGTGAAGCTAATTGCCTTCCCCACAAGTCACATAGCTAGTAAGTATTCCATCCAGTGAACTTGACATAGGTTATACATAGTAAAGGTGATACTGAAACTGAGGTCTCGAGACTCCAGATCCAGTGTTTTTGCCCTTTCCAATTCAAATTCAAATGTTCCCTGTATAGTTAGATGATACAGTGAATAAAGTCTGGTTCTTGGAGTCAGGAAGATATGAGTTTGAATCCTTAACTAGCTGTGTAACCCTGTTTAACAGCCTCGGTTTCCTCATCTGTAAAATGGGGACAACAATTATACCTACCTCCTGGGGTTGTTGTGAAGATCCAATGAGATTTCCCATGGAAATGACAAACAAGTGGTTTGTCATTTCCTTCTTTAGCTCATTTTACAGATGAGGAAACTGAGGCAAGCAGGATTAAGTGACTTGCCCAGGGTCACACAGTTAGTAAGTGTCTGAGACCAGATTTGATTTTATGAAAATATGTCTTCTTGACTGCAGGCTTGATACTCTATTGCACCACCTAGTTACCCACAAGGCACTATATAAATGCTAATTATTATTATTATTGTTACATAGGCTAGAATATTTTTCCCAATTCCCTAGTCAGTTCTCTTAAAAATGTGCTACATTGGTCCTGAGCAGAGCCTTGGCAAAGAATATTCTAGTTTTATCATCGATCCTGGAAAACCAATTCTTATTAAACCTTATTAAGCCTTATTAAACCTGTCTTTTTGCACTATCACCTTTGTAGATGAAGGAAAACCTTCTCTAACTATGATTTCCATTTTTCTGTTGCCACAGTGGAAAAATACACCAATGGAAAGAGGCAAAGACACAAGGACTAAGATGGTGGTCGGGCCTGTGGTATCTGACATCATCATTGGAAAGGCAGTGGAGCAGAATGGAAAAAACCCTGGGCTTGGGGTTTGGTGACTTAGATATGAGTCTCAACTCAAATACTCCTTAACTGTGTGACTGTGGGCAACTCACCCTCTCTGATTCTCATAAGTGTATGAGATTTCTTGTATGAAGATTAAATGTATGATTTTGTGTGTTCATGTGTGTGTGCATGCATGCATGCATGTGTGTCTGTGTCTGTGATCATGGACAAATCACTTATCTTTTTGGAACCCAGGGTAACTTCTTAGGACTATGCATTATAAATGAATGGCTAATTCTCAGCAAATGAAGGAAATGTTCTCAATGGGATTTTCTTGCTTCAATTAAATCACAGGTGCAAACCACTGTCCTCATCATAGTATGCCCCACCCCCGTTATCTGACTGGGTTGGGAAGAAAGCACTTGAAAATCTTAAAGTATTATATAAACAATAATAATTGCTAGCATTTATATAGCACTTTGAGGTTTGTACAGTGCCTTATAAATATCTCAATTTCTCCTCAAAACAATTCTAGGAGGTAGGTGCTGTTATTGTTTTCATTTTATAGATAGGGAAACTGAGGCAACAAAGGTAAAGTAATTTGCCTAAAGTATATAGGTCGTGAGTGTCTGAGGCCAGATCTCACTCTAGACTCAGAGTTCTATCCACTGTGCTACCTAGCTGCCTTGAGAACTCGTAATGAATATGAGTTAAACATATAAATGTGTTATTAGTATAAGAGAACTTTGTCTAGTGGAAATGAAAGCATCCATGTTATAGTTTATGTTTCCTTTGGAGTAAGTGATGTCATAAAGCTAACCCTGGAATTTTCCTTCAGTCATTCTCCAACCCTTCCCTGGGCCACAGGAATTTTCATGTCTGCCAGTCTTTTGACTCCATGCTTGCAGTTTCTGGAACTTTTCTACTCTGTTGCTCTCTGGATGTGTACAGAGCGCCAATGGAACTGGCCTGCCATACCAGATCCTACTAGCAAGTCCTGGCCTCTCATAAATGTGTATCTAGCACAGTAGATTAGTGGTTCTTAGTCATTTTGGATCTTCACATCTTACCAGCTAGAGGGCCAAGTTGTTGGCTGCTGTCCCTCTCTTTGCTAGGTTCCCCTTCCCACCTGGTTGATTCTCAGTAAGGACAAAAGACAGCCATTAGGGTGAAGATGGGGTATCCCATAGAACTCAACCCCACACTCACATGTTGTTTGTCCTTCATTTTGAAGACATCCAGAGTCATCATGGGTGATGACTTGTGTGTGAATTGGATTTAAGTGAGGCAGTTGCACAAAGTTGTCAGCCTCACTCTCTCTTCCAGGGTCATCAAAGTCCAGTGGCAGGACAAAAGTCAAAGATGACTGGTGATGGCTCAGGATACAGGGCTGAGATACCTTGGCATCTTCAATGTTTGACTAAGCTCTGCTTCAGTCACTTTCATAGTTGTTGAAACAAATTGTCCTCATCTGCCCATTCCTTTGGGGGGAAGTCTTCACACTCATATACATGTCAGTGTTGATACCCATCTCTTCCCTACCATCTTTTGTCATTATCAAGATTTGAGAGGCTCTTTACTTCAATTAAATGTTGGGGAGGCCTGGGGAATAATGTGTGTGTATATTTGTATTATGTTTATTATACCGCATACATAAAGACAGAGAGTATTGGGCCACGGCCAGCAGGCCATCTGCGTTATCTTTCCATTATTGGTAATGAACTTCTACCAAACAGTTCACATCCTCTTTCTGAGCTCTTCTTGTGACCAACTGTGTACTTCCAAAACTTGTTGACTGAGAGTGAGGCTATGGTCCTGGCCATGAAACAGAACAAAATTAACTGGCCTACAGGAGCATCAAACTCACAATTTTTTTAGCACCAATTCTCAACTATTCATTGAGCCAATTAACTATTGACATCAGGTGAGATGGAAGGTCAGCATGGTATAGTAGGGAGGCTGTTGGATTTGGAATCTGGTCACTTGGATTCATTTCTTGACTCTAATGCTTAATAGCTGTGTGACCCTGGACTTTCCCTATTTTCAAAATGAACATCATAATACCCTACCTCCTTGATAGAGTGTTGTATGAGTTTTCTTTTAAATAATATTTTATTTTTTCCCAATTACATGTAAAGACAATTTTTAACATTCTTTTAAGAAATTTTTGAGTTCCAAATTTTCTCCCTCCCTCATCTCCCTCAGTCCTGAGATAGTAAGCAGTTTGATATGTTACACATGGGCAATGATGCAAAACATATTTCCACATTAGTCATGTTGTGAAAGAAGACACAGACCAAAAAAAAACCCCATGAAAAATTAAGTTAAAAAAAGTATGCTTCAATCTGCATTCAGACTCCATTAGGTCTTTCTCTGGACATGGATAGCATTTTTCATCATAAGTCCTTTGGAACTCTCTTGGATCATTGCATTGTTGAGAATAGCTGAGTCTTTCATAGTTGATCATTGTATAATATTGCTGTTACTGAGTACGATTAACTCCTGGTTCTGCTCCCTTCACTTTGTATCAGTTTGTGCAAGTCTTTCAAGGTTTTTTTCTGAAATGAGCCTGCTCATCATTTCTTATAGCACCTTAGTATTCCATTATAATCATATATCACAACTTGTTCAACCATTCCCCAATTGATGAACATCCCTTCACTTTCCAATTCTTTGCCACCACAAAAGGTGTTACGAAACATTTTTGTACAGATAGGTCCTTTTCCCCTTGAAAAAATCTCTCTGGGATACATACCTAGTACTGGTATTGCTAGATCAAAGGGTGTGCACAGTTTTAGAGCCCTTTGGGCATCATTCCAAATTAGTTGGAAAATTTCCCAATTTTCCCACATTTCCTCCAACATTTGCCATTTTCCTTTTCTGCTGTATTAGCCAATCTGATGGGTATGAGGTGGTAACCTCAGAACTGTTTTAATTTGCATTTCTAATCAATAGTGTTTTAGAGCATTTTTTTCATATTACTATAGAGAGCTTTGATTTCTACATTTGAAAACTGCCTGTTTATATCCTTTGACCATTTATTAACTGGGGAATGACTTGTATTCTCATAAATTTGACTCATTTCTATATATGTTTGAGGAAAAAGGCTTTTATCAGAGATACTTGCTGTAAATCCTTCCAACTTTCTGCTTTCCTTATAATCTTGGCAGCTTTGATTTTGTTTGTGCAAAATTAAAAAAAAATTAATATAACCAAAATTATCCATCTTACATCTTGTAATGCTCTTTATCTCCTGTTTGGTCAAAAACTTTTCCCTTCTCCATAGATCTGACAGGTTAACCATTCCTTGATCTCCTAGTTTGCTTATGATAATACCTTTTATGTCTAAATCATGTATGTTTAATTATGTCTAAATCATTTTGACATAATCTTGGTGTACTGTATAAAATGTTGATCTATACCTAGTTTCTGCCATACTGTTTTCCAGTCTCCCCAATAGTTTTGTCAAATAGTGAGTCGTCCCAAAAGCTAGGGTCTTTGGGTTTATCAAACTTTAGATTATTATGGTCATTTACTACTGTGTCCTTATGTACTTAATCTATTCCATTGATCCAGTTCTATTTCTTAGCCAGTACCAGATAGTTTTGATGATTACTGCTTTATAATACAGTTTGAGATCTGGCACAGCTAGGCCACCTTCCTTCACATTTTTTTCATTAATTCCTTTGCTATTTTTGACTTTTTGATGAATTTTGTTATTATTTTTTCTAGTACTTTGAAAAAGTTTTTGGTATTTTGATTGACATGGCAGTTTTGTAAACTTTAATGAGGCAGATAGATGCATTATTAGAAATCATCTAATCCTACCTACAAATGAGGAAACGGAGTCCCAGAGATATGAAGTTATATACCCAAGTAGTAGTGTTGAGATTTGAAGATGTCCTTTGCCTCAAAATCAAACACTCTTTCTACCACACCACTCATAATAGATTCTAACTGGAAAATTCCATATTTTTAAGATTTCAGGTACTATAACATGAAAGGAATTCATATTCTAGTGATATGAAATTTATATTTGGGTTTTATTCCTGACAATGATGAAGGCTACATACTGCCTTTGATACTGATTATGCTACAGTCTACTGAAGGGGGAAGTTACCTAGAAGGTGAGATAATTTTGGCTGATAGCACAGTTTTTGCTGTGTGAGGAGATACCTTTCAATAGAGAGAGGTTCTTAAGGGAACCAGCAAATCTACTACCACCACCACCACCAACAACAACAACTTAATCTTCCACTAAATATTTAAATCACACACACACACACACATATACACACATACGCATGCACGCACACACCCCATAAGGAAATTAAAACAAAACAAAACAAACTTCTTGACCTCAGAGTAGAGATGGATGAAATTTTTTTTTTATTGCTCTCATTGGGTTTGGATTTCAGGCAATATGTCCTGGCAATAAAATCCCATTTCCTCTCAAGCTGAATACCAGATTCTTTTGCCCTTGAGCAGAAGGAAATGGCATTGAAAACTCTTTTTTTTTTAACTGAAAAAATGAGTAGACTCAGAAAAGGGAAGTGAAAGGAACGTGTCCCATTCCCCAGAGCTGATGCTCCTACTCTCCACCCCCTCATTTTGTCCTGCGTAACAGCCTCTTCATCTCCTTTTTTAGATATTACTTTAGTCATCAAAATACAGAGAACAAAGGCCTAAATTATCAGTTTTAGCAATTTCAACCTACACATCTCAGTTTAAACCTTGAGAAGACCTATGCACCAATTGGTGAGATGTTACCGACAGAATTGGGCTGAACAGGCACACTACCTCCATTTGGGAGAGAATCAATTGTGATAAAAAAGGCTTTGTTGGCTACCTGTGGCTGTCTCTGGCTAGTCAAAGGAGGATTGACTGCAGTGTAACCCAAATGATCTAAAATTGAATGAATGTCAAAAGGAGACAAAGCAGAAAAATATTGAAGGTCCAGAGGGATATCCAAAAATCAATACCCTTTGAGCAGCCACTGAATTTTGAATTAGGTTTTAGATATAAACTACAGATGGTAATCACAGTTGATTCTTAGACCTATAGTATCACTCAGACCTATTTAGGGGGTCCATGAGGTTAAAACAATTTTCATAATAATATTAAAACATTATTTTCCTATTAAAATATTCCTCTCTTTTCCAACTACATAGGCCAGATTTTCTTCATACACTTCAAGCAAAGAACCTATCCCAAAAGACTGAATGCAGAAGCAGATATGAAAATCTAGTTGTAAAAAAAAAATGCCACTTTCCTCACTAAGTTTTTTTGGGGGGGAAATAGTTATATTTCATAAAAAGATGTCATTTAGGTTAACGTGTAATTGCTTTATTATTGCTATTTTAAAATTAATATTCAATTTATTTTTAGTTTTAAAATTATTTAAAGTTAAAATCAATTTTAATTTATAATATAATAAATATTGATAGATATAACCCATTGAAACAAAACTGTATTTCAAGGTCCTTAGTTTTTAAGAGTGTAAAGGGGTCCTGAAAACAAAAAGCTTGAGGACCACTGACCTAAAAAAATCTGGTTTCTCAAAGACTCTGTGTTTCTTTCCTAGAAATACAAAGATAATCAAAACATAGTCCCTGCTCTCATAGAATTTAGAGTCTAATGAAGGGTGTGTGACACGTGTAAATAAACTAAAATGCTGTATCAATATTTCAAGAATCCATTATTTTATTGGCATGGAAATTCCCTCCACCAATGCAGATCACCCTCTTTCCTTCTTTTTAAGAAATGATCTCACAAGTTGCTTTGACCAAAAAAATACAACAGAAAGAAGTCAACTTTTTGATGTTGAATCTCTTAGTGTTTAATTAGACTGGTCCTTGGGACTCAGTCACCAGAACTATACCTATGGCCTCTACTGGTCAAGTCTCTAAGACCTCAGTTCTCTGGACATCAGAGGAGGACCTTAGTAGAATAAATGATATTTTAAAGTTCATGATTTCATCAATGTGGTTATTACTTCCATCTCTCTCTCTCTCTCTCTCTCTCTCTCTATATATATATATATATATATAATGTGAATATATTTTTCTGTGTGTATATATGTACATATGTTGTATATATGTGTATATCTATCTATAGATCTAAAGATATTTCAACCCTCACTGACTTAGAAGATGGTCTTTGAGAACTGTAATCATAGAAAAATTATTTGCTATGTGGTCAACTTCCAAGCCGTCTCCCTAAACTTAATGTGCTGGTCCTTACAGGAGCCATACATATGCACATAATTATATTTAACCACTAGGTGGCACTGCTACCCCTAACCTAAGTGTGCAACTCTAAGAACCAGGCACTGGGCAGTTCATCACTGACAATGGTGGTTGTGCGCTCCACCCAACACCAGATGGAGCTCTGGGGAAGTGCCACACTGTCATTTTCAAAATGTGAGCAACCCTCTATCATCCAGTATAGATTACTGGATTCATCTTCTTAGTCTAAGGAAATGGTTACCTAAGCAGTTCAAGAGCGTGTTAGTGAACCCCAAGTTTCAGATAGACATGTCATGAACTATGTGAAAGTAATACTTGCAATTGCATGCACATATGTAAATCTCATTTCTTCTGAGTTGCCTTGAGATTCCTTATGGCAAAGAATAATATTGTTCAATAAGCCAAAAAAAAAAAAAAGGAGGTTTAAGGATCACTAGTCTTATGGATGTGGATTGATCCATTTGGAATAGTTCTTGGTCCTCTATAGTCCACTAAGAAAATTCCTTGCTTCTCTCTGTCTCTGCTCTATCTCCTCCAGTCCTTGTCACACAAGCCGTGCAGATATGCAGACAACCATGCAACTGGAAATAGTTTTTACTTATAGACACTGAATCAACAACAACAAAAAAAGAATCAAGCCAATATATTTAAATAGCAGCCAACATCTGTGCCTGCAACTTCTCTTAAATTCATGCTGCATACAACCAATTTCTAGCCATGCTTGAAATCCAGGAGTTTTATGAAAGATGCAGTTGAGTAGCCATTTTGGCTACTGGCTGCTCCCCTCACCTACAAGTGGACTGAGCAAAGGGGGTTCAAATGATAAACCACAGTTTCCAAAATGTGTTCCACTCATGGCCTTCAGGGTGGTCACAGTCAAACTAGTGAAGGACTTGGGCAGTCAGGACAACTTCGCTCCTTCTCGTGGCATGGGGAAATGAGTGTTGGGCAAAAAACTCAGTGTGGATAGAAGTCCTCATGTCCACTTTTCTTCTTGAAGCCTGCTCCCCTTCTCTGGCCTTGCCACTCAATTCATGACCTTCTTGGTCATGAAGGAACCACAGCTTCAACAGATCACTGGTACAAGGGTTAGAACTGCCTCTGTCTCGATTGTCATTTTGCCTTTTCTTATCTCTCTTCCAACTCTATCCTTGAAAAACCTCAAGGAGCTTTTCAGTTTGATTCAGTTCATTTCTACATGCATGTCTACACACATGTATGTGTTTATTCATATATCTATATCTATTTACACAAACACACACACACTCTTTGTCTCCTCTGACAGAGCTCCTTGAGAGCTGAGATTCTTTCACTTTTTTGTCTTTGCATCCCCCAGTGCAGGTGCAAGGGGGCACCACAGTGCACAGAGCAGTGGACCTGGAATCGAGAAGACATGAGTTCAAATCCAGTCACAAATTCTAGTTTTATGACCTTCAGCAAGTTTCTTACCTCTGTTCCCCTTACTTTCCTGAACTGTGAAGTGGGATATTAACAGCACTTACCTTCCTTGGTTATTGTGGGATCAAATGAAATAATATTTGTAGAATGCCTGGCATTTAATACATGTTTATTCTTTTTGCAGCACCTAGCACATAGCAGATACTTGATAAAAATGCTTGTTGGTTGAAGAGAAGGGGCCAGCCTGAGACCATTCTTTTCTCCATAGCCATGGCAAGAAAGATTTGCTCCACGTACATAGAAACCGTAATGCATATCAGAACATGGGGAAAGACCAGAGACGTTTCAAGGTCTGAAGAAGGAATGACCATGGCTGCCAGTACCAGTGTGGTCCCGGGAAGAGTAGAAAAAGTATTGGATTTGAGATACTTGTGGATTATGGTAGGAGAGGAGAATGACTGTTGATTTTCAATTTTCTATCATTCTGAAAATGGCTTCCTGAAGAGTTTTCAGAGAAACATTCATCCAAACCACCTCAAAAAGAAAGAAGGAATATAGAAGGCATCAGAAGCACAGCTGCTATTGTTTCATTTCAAAGTGACATTGAATGTGGTCTGAGTAAATATTGATGATTTCTCTTGAAATGTGACAGTCACTTGACACCGTAATTAATTTTACTGCAGGCTGAATTCTGAATGCCTTTAGTAATATATGAGTAGGTAGTATGCCTGATGTTTATGGGGCTTTCAAAGATATGCCCAAGGCTTAAGTGAAAAGTTTCATCAGATTGCTGAGGAGAAATGAAATCGCAAGTCTGATTTGGCTGGTAGGATTTCTTTGGGAAGGAAGGAGTTTTTGAGATTGATAGTCATTGCAACATATCAGCACACATCGTATATTTTATGTCCCGTAACACTCTTCCGTAGTGTCAATCTCAAAATAGCCAAGCTTGCTTTCCAGGAAATGCAGACATTAAGCAACAACTTTAAGAAAAAGGACTAAATTTAATCTTGGTCCTGGTTTGGGTTTAGAGCAGAAAGCTGCAGGCACTTCCTAATGCCTATGATAGGCGAAGGTAGAAGGAAGAAGGTGGCACCCAGGGTAACAACTCGAAAAGCCAGAAGACAGCACAGATTTTCTTTCCTGTAGTGTGGGACATGGGGAGCTCTGGGAGATGAGGCAGCAAGCTTGTGATCTCCTGTATCCCAAGAACATTGGATTTAACAGAATTAGCAGCAAACTCCCTTGGGGATTTATGCAGTTCTCTAGACTACTAATAGTACTCTAAAGTTTCAAACAACTTCCTAAATTAAACTTGCACTTGAGGTTGTTGAGGGACAACACCTTTCCTATGCGACCTAGACAGTCTGTGTATCTAACATGATTAGAGGTGGCCCAGGTTTGCTTCCCCACATTGTGGTTTGGATCCTTCCTTCTCCAGGTCTGTGTCATGCATTGGCTTTTTTTCTGTCTAGAAGACCAGCTCTCGATGTCCTAGACCTCTCACTGCTACCATCTTTGGCATCACGTGGTTCTTCTGATTGGTACTAAGAGGGCAAGAGGTAGGGGATGGCATGGCTCCTTGTGACTCTTCTGACTCCAGAACTAAATGCTTGCTCCTCTTCTCTCTGAGAAGCTTGGTTTGGGACCTCGAAGGGGGACTCTTCCTCCTTTTCTCAAGGCCACGTGGTTTCCCTTCTGTGAACTCCTTGGCCACTCTGACTGCCCACCCTTGCTTGGGTCAGATCTTCTCTACTAGGTCCACATGATGGGGAGGCTTCCCTTGTTGTCCCATTGTTTCTGACTCTTCATGACTTCATTTGGGATTTGATTGGCAAAGATACTGGAGTGGTTTACCATTTCCTTCTCCAGTTCATCTGAAAAAGGAGGAACTGAGGCAAATATGGTTAAGTGATTTGCCCAGGGTGACAAAGCCAGTAAGTGTCTGAGGCTGGATTTGAGCTCAGGAAGATGAGTCTTCCTGTTTCCCAGCTCTGTGCTCTATCAACTGCCCCACCTAGCCACATGGCTGCCAGTAGGAGTCCCATGGCGTCCCATGCCTATGCATCTTCGAGCTCTGGTTCTGCTAGTGATGTTTTTACTGTCTTTCTTTAGCTCTTCCATTTCTATACACCTAATCTAAAGGGTGCTGCTCAAGCTATATCAGACCCGACCCAATAAAAATATTCTCAATATTCTGACTTAATTATTCATCCTTAGTGAAGGGAATAAGGGTCAACAAGTACCTAGGCTAAGGTTATTCTCCATTCCTATCAAGGAGATGTCCTTAATCATCTCAATGTAATCAATGTGCTTCTACCTTCCATAGGGAGGAGTAATCGTATCCATAAACAAAGGTCTCGTCCCTGAGCCTTGTGAAGTCGCCTAGGGTTGTCACTGTTAAACCACCCTACATTAGCTTTAAAAAGACAGGGTTTTTATGGAATTGGGATCATTGAATATGTTACACAGTTTTCCAAATGGCATCTGCTATAATATCCTCCTCTTAGCCGATTCTAGGGTCAGTTTATGGTCAACTGGCAACACCTATCCAAGTATATTATCTACTAATTTGGTGGGCTGCCCATCCAACTGGTTGTCATAATCTGAGCAATATGCATTGTTCATCCAAGCAGTTAAATAGCTTTTGTAAATGAATGGTGGACAAAAGTCCAAAAAGAGGCGGAATCATAGCTTGAGAGCTGGAAGGAACTTTGAACCCAGCTAGCCCAACTCTTTCATTTTAGAGATAAGGAAACTGAGACGTCTGAAGGTTAAATGACTTGTCCAAAGTCACACAGGTAGTGCATATCTGTTGGGCGATTTGAACTTGGGTCATCTGATTCTGGAGCTGCTGATTTTTCACTGATGGTACTTCCTAAGTACGATAATCGTCGTTCCTGTTGGGGTTTGGGGTCTTGCTTTCCTCCCCTCCCCAAATCCTTCTTGGTTTATTTCTATAATAGGCTCTGCGGAAATTTCAGAATTAGAAAGCAAATTTCTGTTCCTCCCTGTGATCCCACATCTCACCTACACTGATACTCTCAGAATATGCCAAAGCTGTTAGGAAGTGTTCAGGTAAAGTATCACCAACTTCTTCAGCACAACCTTTGTCTTAAAGTTGGATCTTTTGGCTTAACAGAAAGGTAGGGTGATGCTAGGCTTGGAATCAGGAAATCTGAATTCAAATCCTACCCCTGCTGTTTATTATCTGTGTGACCTGAGCACGTCACTGAGCCTCTTTTTCCTTATCTAGAAAATGAGGATAATAGTACCAACCTCCCAGGGTTGTTGGGAGGTTCTTTGCTAGCCTTAGACTTGCAATGATTCTTCATCTTTTTGTGTCATGGCCTCCTTCTGGAATCTGGTTCAGCCTGTGGACTCCTTCTTGGAGTAACATTTTTAAGTACACAAAAAAGGAGGTAATAATAGCAAACATTTATATGTGTTTATATATGTATATGCACATGTGTAAATATGCATATATTTATATACACACATAAATACACATGCATGTGTGTGCATGCATGCACAAACACACACACAATGTGCTAGGCACTGCGAAAAGCTTTTTATAAATATTATCTCCTTTGATCCTCACAACAGCCCTGGAAGGTTAGTGCTATTATTATTGTCATTTTACAAATAAGGAAAGTGAGGCAGATAGCAGTTAAGTGACTTGGCCAGGATCACACAGCTATCAAGTAAGTGTCTGAAGCCAAATTTTAACTGAGATCTTCCTGACCCCAGGACCTATGTGTTATTCACTTTACCACCTAGCTGCCCCATAATAATCACTGATAGATAACAATTCTATAGCACCTACTATGTACTAGGTGCTGTGCTAAATGCTTTACACTCATTGTCTCATCTGATCCTTACAGCAACCCTGGGGGGTAGATTTTGTAGATGAGGAAACTGAGGCAAACAAAGGTTAAATGACTTGCCCAGGGTCACACAGCTAGGAGGTTATCTGAAGCTGGATTTGAACCCAGGTCTTCCTGACACCAGGCTGGTACTATATGCACAATGCCAGCTAGCTGCCCCCATAGGATTTTAAGTCAATTATATTCAAACACAATTCTTGAAATATATATTTTTAAATCAAGGTCATGGACCTCAGATGGAGATCACTTAAATGCTCTGCCTTAGAGCATTACATCATGCCCATAATTAATATTGTGCGGCAGTCACACAGAACTTTCAGAATTTGTCAAGTGGCATATGCTAAGTCCTGCTTTGATGTCTTCTGGTGATGTAGAGATGACCCTGGCTTCTCCAACGTGGTGCCAGCAGAATTCAAGCCCTAACAAGGGGCTACTGGACTGGAACGGTTTTGAGTGTAAGTCCAGATACCATGGAATCACAGAATGATAGATTTCCAAGGCCACTTTTATTTTACAGATGGGACTCAAGACTTGGGTTCATGGGGTTAAGTGACTATTCCAAGGTCACGCAGGTAGTAAATAACAAAATTGGGCTTCCAACCCAGTTCCTCTGGCTCCAAATACTGGTCTCCTTCTGTTGTACCACATTGCCTCAATAGATAAACAATAAATCTGTTTCCCAAAGACCAGGCTTGCTAAGTATGGACAGGCTCATTAGCACAGAATTGGCTGCCAAGGGGATGATCATTTTTTTGGCCACAATAACTGATGAAATCATCTGCTAAGGTAGAAAAAGGCTGTAAGTTGCTTCAGTGGGGGTGGGGGAATGCTATTCATGCCAAGAAAATCATGGTTCCTTGTGATATGGAAGATGGTGACATTGGCATATATTGAATGACCTCCTTGTCATTGATGCTTTTCTTCCTAAGGTTCTGGAAAATGACTGGTGTTCTTGCTTTTTCAAATCACAGTTCCCTCCACGGTTGATGTCCTTTCAGCTATGTACTTTTTCCCCTGATGGGTGGAAAAATCTGAAGATTTTGTTCAATCTATAGGCCTTATCCTGCTTCCACAGTACTCCTCAGAGAGGTAGCAAGGCCCATTGCTGTGATGCTTATTTCTGAGGATGATGGAAAACCTTGCTAATTGGCTTCTTTTTTTGTCTGAATTCTTTCCCATGGAGGCTTGATCATCATGATGATGTTTGGGGGCCAATTTAATAGTCACTTCTATACAGTACATAGATAATTAGAATAAATGACATGGATATAATTCTTTACAGATCAAAACACTTTATACACATGCTCTCATTTGGATCTCCCAGAAACAGTGTGGTTAATGCCAGAGGCAAGATTCTTCCAACTTTATGGATGAGAACACGAAGGACCTGGGGAATGACGTCACACTCAAGGTGAGTTGGTATTGAATTGGCAAATAGCAGAGTTTGTGTCTCAAACCCAAGTCTTTGGACTCTGAGTAGACTGTTCTTTCCGCTGTACCACACTGCCTTCCTACACCCTTGATAATTGTTGCCCTTGTTCAGTCGTTTCAGTTGTGTCTGACTTGTTGTGACCCCATTTGGGTCACAATGCTTTGTAAAGATATTAGGGTTGTTTGCCATTTCCTTCTCCAGATAATTTTACAAATAAGGAAACTGAGGCAGTGTCAAGTGACTTACCCAAGGTCATACAGCCAGTAAATGTCTGAAGGTGGATTTGAACTCAGGAAGATGAGCCCTCCTGACTCTAGGCCCAGCACTCTATCCACTGTGCCACCTAGCTAAAGAGGTATGTTTCATTAATCTAAGAAATTCACTCATGTGGAACAGACAATTCTCTAATCATGCTGAATACTGTATTCCTGTGTGTATAATCATCATTATAATGATATTTTAGCTTTGAAAAGAAACACACTCTTTGCAATTAAACTTGCCTATCATTTCATCACTAACAATCTCTGGGTGAAGCTACATGTTTGCCAATCATGGAAAACCACAATTTCAGAAAAGTTATAATGCAGGGGACCCACAGGGCAATGGAAAGACACAAAGTAGAGGTCAGTAGGTTGTGGTTTATAACTATAGCACCTTAATATTTTGAAAATACTATCAGTTCAATTCAATCCAATTCAACAAGAATGTATTAAGGGTCGGGGCGGCTAGGTGGCGCAGTGAATAGAGCATGGCCTTGGAGTCAGGAAGACCTGAGTTCAAATCCAGCCTCAGATATCTGATACACTTACTAGCCGTGTGACTTTGGGCAAGTCACTTAACCCCAATTGCCCTCCCCTCCCCCGAAAAAAAGCAAGAATGTATTAAGGGTCTTCTTCGTGGAAGGAATTGTACTAGGCACTTGGGATACCAAAAGCAGTTCCTTCATTTTAAAAGCTTATGTGGCCTCAAAAAAACAAACTATACTCAATAATATAACACACAACTGATTGTCAGCATGTCTTTGAAAAATGTTGTTAAAATTATAGACACCCATTAACATAATTTTAGTAATTTTCACTGAGAATTTGTTTCATACCAATATTCAATTCATTTATTGAACTTCTCTGCATTCATTCAAATAATTGGTGTTGAGTGACTAAATATGTGAATAATGCCTTTTGTGAATAACTGGGCAAAATTGGGAAGTTCAAAAATAAAATAAAAATTAGTGTTAGAAGCAGGGGAGATGATGGCTTGGGAATGTTGCATGTGTAACCACACATTTTATTGCTGACCCAAGGGGATAGGGGTACCCACCCTATCTCTGCAAAGGGAACTCTAGCTTTGGACCCACATGTGAGAACCAGGTTCAGTCAGGGAGGTGCCTTGTCTCCACAGGAAGGCGAAAGCTTCCTTTTGGTGAACTTTCTGACTCTTTGCACCCTTACCTTGGAACCTTGGGGAAAATGACTTAAAACTCAGGTTTGCTTCATGTCTCCGATATCTCCAGAGATGTGTAGAGAGATTCTCCATGGGACAATGGTGATCTGATATGAGACACTTCATTTTTTCCTCCAATAAAAGAAATGCTTAAAATTTTTTTTCAAAGACTCAGAAGCACTCATTTACAAGGATTTAAACACGAAGCAGTAACATAACTATACTTTTCTAGGAGATTGGTACTTAGAAGATCAAAGAACAAAATATTTTGTAGGAGTGATGAGCAGACAAGATCTCTGCTTGTTCAACTATGTTCAAGGAAAGAAACTCAAGGCAGCAAAGGCAGCTGGAGGTCCAGGCTCAAGTGGTTTGCTCAGTCCCTGCTCTAGGTGCCATATACTGGTAGTGGCTATTTCTGACGGGATGAGGGAGCGTGTCTCTCCTCTCATCATGGGGAATCCTAGGGGGAAAGCTGCATACCACATATTCTGGAGAAGTAAAAGAGGTTCCTGGGAGGTAGAATGGTTCCTTTTAAGGTTTTCCTGGCTTAGTGGTTAATCCTCTCTTACATTACTTAACTAGCTGTGTGACCTTGAGTGAATCACTTAACCACTGTTTGCCTCAGTTGCCCCATCTGTAAAATAAAGATAATTACAGTACCCACCTCAGGGTTGTTGTGGGGATAAAATGAGATATTTGTAAAATGCTTAGTACAGTATCTGGCACATGGTAGGTGCTATAGAAATGTTAGCTATGATGATGATGATGGTGGTGGTGATGGTGATGGTGATATAGCTTTGGTGTAGCTCTGCTCAACTTTTCTCCCTCCTCCAGCAATCACGAAGTGAGGGGATGGACCAAGCTACATCATTCCAAAGCTCTAAACTCTTTAATGCTGAGCCACAACACCAGAAGTGGCCCAGAGCCCCGATGATCTGGATAGCAGGGGTGGCTCCCACTTGTTTACACATACACTGTCAGACAGAGTTGGTGTTAGTTTTTTCTTTCTCTTAATTTCTGTTACAAGGGGTGGCTCACTGGGGTAGAGGAGGAGGGAGGAATATGTTTGGAAATATGTTATATAAACATAAAAAAATCAATAAAAAAAGGGGAAAGACAAGGGAATAAGCATTATGTGTTAGGCATTGTGTTAAGCACTTTACAAATATTATCTCATTTGGTTAATAACCACAATTTTTACAATGAAACCAACATCCATGCACCAAATGCCACATGTAGAAGAAATCTGTGTTACCTACCACAGCTGGAAGTCAGCCTTTGTCCTGCTGAACAATGAGCTTGGCATCAGCTGCAGTGTGAACTCTCCAGCTGGAGAGAATTCGGGGGAAGCAAAAGGTTGGGCCACTTGGCCAGGCATAATAAAGACATACACACACCTACAAAAAATAGGAATGTTTTTGACTCCTTTGTCAAGCTGGAAGCCTTGCTGCTTACTTCAATATTGAACTGGGGCAGTCTTCTCCTGAATTTCAACTGGCACAAGATCCCTTCGATTTTGTCAAGCTTCATGCTTTGGACCCCTGCTTCTGTGTCAGAATCAGCTTTACTGCCTTCAGCTGACCTGAATTCCCAGGTGGTGTTCTTGGCTTATTAGCATGAAGATTCTGCTTTTTATCTGCACAAGAACTTTCTGGCTGATTGCTCTCCCCTCCTCCTTCCCCCTCCCTCACCTTCCCAAAACAGGAAGGCTTCAACCAACACCATGGAAACTACTCAGTCAATGTCCATATCAGACCCTGATTCTGATGGGTGGGGGTGGGGCACTATACAAATATAATGATTTTTTTTGGTCTAATGATCCTAATGTTCAGTGTAGTGTGTGGTATATTACCAAATTAAAAAAAGAAAGTTCCTACAGATGGCTCCTACATATCCCCAGTTTGTAGCAGTAATCCCACGCTGGGGAAAGAGGAATAGAATCTGAATCAGGATCCAAGTGAACATGAACCAAAGGTCAGACTGGGTCAGGATGATGCAACCCCTTCTCTCCCTTCTGCCCCCACCACTGAAATACTGGGAGGCAGGAAGGACAGCAAGCTAACTATTCGACTTAACAAGAGCATTGTCCTTCTGTTAGTAATATTCATTCCCTGTGCAATGGAGGTTATCAGGACAAACCCCTGATCTGCTGAATTAGTATCATCCCTTGGAGTATGTGTGGTGATGTGTGCCCTGGCCTCTTACTAAAGGACACGTGTGACCAGAGGTATTTGGTTAGTTCCTGTGTGTTCCCATGACTGGGAGCTGTACCTACTCACTTGTAGACTTAAAGAGGAGTGATTCCACCCATGTCTCTCTCTCTTTTTATCTTTCAAGCAGGGCTGAACTCTGCCATCTTTCACTTAGACATCCAGTAAGGAAGAAGAGGAAAATCGTTCTCTCTCTCTCTCTCTCTCTCTCTCTTCTCTCTCTCTTTTCTCTCTCTCTCTCTCTCTCTCTCTCTCTCTCTCTCTCTCTCTCTCTCTCTCTCTGTCTCTATCTGTCTGTCTGTCTGTCTCCCGTACCACTCTCCCCAAAAAGAGTTATGATAAGTACTTATTAAAAGCGGGGAGAGGGTTTACTAACCTAAGTGAATCTGACAAAGCATCTCAAGTCCAGCTGCCTCTTCTACAAGAACAGAAAAGAATAAGAAACTGAACGATAGAACAGGGCAACAGTTTCCAGGTTTGGTGGCTACTTTGCATGCTCGAGAACCCCAGAATCACTGAGAGATGTAGGTGTCATTGCCCATAAGGAGATACTTTCTGCATCTGTACCCTTCTCAGAGAGGCTAGCCATTGCCAGCAGGATTAACCATGCATGCCTGGTAGGCTAGGCAGCCTTGAATGAGTTGCCTCTCACACAACAATAACTGAGGTGAAAGTGACATCTGTTTGGCCATCGCTAAGGTTTCCTTGGAGTCTTCAGCTCTTGGGAGAATACAATAGGAGTTATGAATCACTATTTCATGCTTAAATATTTGCCAGTGCACATTTGTGAGTCTTTTGTGTTTTAAGTTCTTCTTTAGTGAAAATAGCTGTCCTATACCTGATATTTACTGAGCAGTCTACCAGCACCATGCCAGGAAACTGAATTGCTTCCATTTGAATTGTTTTAGGAAGATTCTAAAGATCACCTAGCAAGATAAGGTACCAGAAACTGAAGTCGTTTCTCAAACTGAAATGCCAAGCATTTAAGCTCTACTGCAGAAAGTGCAACTCCAATGGGCTGGCCAAGTTATTCAAATGGCAAATGTACATTTGCCTAAGACTATTTTACAGAAACTCACACAAGGCACTTGCTCACATGGAGGTCAGAAGAAGTGATACAAAGATACTCTTAAGGTTTCTCTGAAGAACTTTGGAATCAATTGTGAGACACGAGAGGCACTGGCACAGGACTACCCAGCATGGCATGCACATATCAAAAAGGGTGGTGTGCAGTATGAGCAAAGCAGAATTAAAGTAGCTCAAAAGAATGGTCATATGTGCAAATTTAGAGCCATCTCTACTCTAAATGTTCATGTGGACTATTTGTGCCTGACCTGTGGTAGAACTTTCTGAGCTCATATAGGTTTGATCAGTCACAGTCAGACATACTCTATCTTGACCCCAACATAGTGATGTCATATTGGTCATCTTCAAGAATGAAGAACAACAACCAACCTATCCATCCACTACTTTGTACATTAGGTAACTTTTAGAAGGCGCCTTGTCATTCCCTTTTGGGGAGACCTTAAACTCCTATCCTTGACCATGAATCATCCCTGGCCATACTTTATGGTACTGCCTACACTTTCACTCATTCTCTTCAGCTCTACCAGTCGAGGTGGGGGGAATGCTCCTTGCTCCCCATTGCTACTCCCCTTTCCTCCTTCTTTCAGTAACTTTCTTCCTCTGCAGTCCATGCTGTTCATATCTACTACCCAATCAAAATCCTGGTAGCTATTACCTACAGACCCTCCAAATGGGGTCACAAAGAGTTGAGCATGACTGAAATAACTCAATAACAACAATATTCCTTACTGAGGTTCTAATTGTTCAAGTGATCCCATTCCATGTCAGCATTTCCAACACACTGCCCCTCTGTCATCCCCTTTTTCACATATTTTCATCCTCTCCCACTTCACTGTCTCCTTTCCTACTGCCTACAGCTGTGTCCATGACTCCCCTATTCTGGAAAAAAGCCCTCTCTAGATCCTTTCAACCCTGCTAACTATTGTTCTATATCTTTACACACTTTGTAGCTAAACTCCTCAAAACGTCATCTTTAATAGGTGCCTCCATTTTTTGTCTTCTCACTCTTAGTAAACTCCTTACAATTTGACTTTTGACCTTGTCATCCCACTGAGACTGCTCTCTCTAAAGTTACTAACGATTTCTTAGCTGTCAAATCTAATGATCTTTTCTAAACCCTCATTCTCCTTGACCTTTCTGCAGCCTTTGACACTTGATCACTCACTATTTCTTGATATTCCCTTCTCTCTAGGTTTTTGGGATGCCATTGTTTTGTGGTGTTCCTTTCACCTATCTGAATGCTTCTTCTCTGTCTCCTTTGCTGGCTCTTCTAAATCATGCCCTCTAACTGTAGGTACCCCTCAGGGTTCAGTCCTGGGCCCTCTTTTCTTCTCTTTCTATATTACTTTACTTGGTGCAGTCATCTGCTCCCATGGATTTAATTATCATCTCCATGCTCACAATCCTCAAATCTATCTATCCTGCTCCAGTCTCTCTGCTGACCTCCAAACTCACCTCTCCAAACTGCCTTTCAGATCATCTTGAAACAATGTCTAGCAGATACTCAATATGTCCAAAAGAAAATTCACTATCATTCCCCCTAAACCCTTCCCATACCTACCTTCCCTATTTCTGTAGAGAGCAACCCCATCCTCCCAGTCCCTCAGGTACCAATCGAGGAGTTATTCTGGACTCCTCACTATCTCTAACCCCCATATCCAAGGTGTTGCCAAAGCTTGCTGATTTCACTTTTGCAACATCTCTCAAACTCATATTCCTCTCTCCCCTGACACTCTTTGCAGAGGTAGAGGGCTATAGAAGTGAACTATTGCATATTACAATCAGATGCAGATAATGTTTGGTTTGGTCTTACTGAATTGCTTTTAAAAATTTCATGCCATTCCAATTAAATTACCAAAAATTATTTTACTGAATTAAAAAAACAGTAACAATTTTTTTTTTCTGGAAGAACAAAAAGTCAAGAACATCAAAGGAAATAATGAAAAAAATACAAAGGAAGGAGATTTAGCAGTACCAGATCTTAAACTATATTATAAGGCAGTAATTATTAAAACTATCTAGTGCTGTCTAAGAAATAGAAAGTTAGATCAATGAAACAGAGTAGACATACAATTTACAGCAGCAAATAAATATAGTAACCTTGTACTTGACAAGTGTAAAGACTTAAGATATTGGGATAAGAAGTCATTATTTCATAAATATTGTTGGGAAAACTGGAAAACAGGATGGCAGAAATTGGGCATAGAACAATATCTTACACCATTTACCAAAGTAAGGTCAAAATGGATACATGACCTAGATATAAAGAGAAATATACAAGAAAATTTGAAGAACATGAGACATATCACCTATCAGATTTATGGATAGGTGAACAGTTTATGAATCAACAAGAGATAGAGAGCAGAGTGAAGTGTAAAATGAATAATTTTGAATATATTAAATTAAAAAGGTCTTATACAAATAAAACAAATTTAGCCAAGATCAGAAGGAAAGCAGAGAATTGGGGGAGAATTTTTTTATAGACATACAGATATATAAAATACAGACAAGTAAATTCTCAGATGAAGATCTCATATCTCAAATATATAAAGAACTTTGTAAAATCTATAAGAATATGAGTCATTCCCCAACTGATACCGTGTTTCCCCGATAATAAGATACTCTTATTATTTTTTTTGGACAGAAAAACACCAGAGGGCTTATTTTCAGGGGAGGGCTTATTTTAATGAACATTGACAGCAATTTTAATAAACAGGTAAATGTGAACAAAAAAATGTACCTTTATTCAATAAGCAAATCACTGGGGAAGAACAGGATGACATGCTCACTGCTGCAGCTCTGATTGGATGCAGCTCCGAGCGCGGTATGCGTTTCACAGGGGGGGACGGTGCATACAGAGGGTACCGTAATGTAGTGTGTAGCGCAGGGGATCACCTTCACTACAGTAGCAATCTCAATAGGGCTTATTTTGGGGGGAGGGCTTATTTTAGAGGAATCTTACACAGTAAGGGGAGGGCTTATTTTCGGGATAGGTCTTATTTTCGGGGAAACATGGTAAATGGTCAAAAGATAAGAACAGGCAGTTTTCAGATGAAGACATCAAAATAATTTATAGCCATATGAAAAATGCTCTAAATCATTATTGATTAGAGAAATACAAATTAAAACAACCTTGAGATATCATTTTACACCTATCAGATTGGCTAAAATGATTGAAAAGGAAAGCAATAAATGTTGGCAGGGATGTGGAAATAGTAGGACACTAATTCACTGTTGGTGAAATTGCAAACAGATCCAACCATTTTGGAGAACAATCTGGAGTTATGCCCAAAGAGTTATTATACTGCCTGTACCCTTTGATCCAGCAATACCGCTACTAGGAATTTCCCAAGATGATTAGGGAAAAAGGAAAAGAACCTGTATATTCTAAAATATTTATAGCAGCTCTCTTTGTGGTGGCTAAGAACTGGAAATTGCAGAGATGCCCATCAGTTAGGGAATGGCTGAACAAGTTGTGGTATATGATTGTGATGGAATACTTCTGTGCTATAAAAAATGATAAGCTCAATTATCTTAGAAAAACATGGGTAGACTTGCATGAATAATGAAGAATAAAATGAGAACTAAGAGAATATTGTATACAGTACAAGCAAGGTTGTTTTAAGAACAACTTTGAGTGAATAAATCATTTTGACTATTATAGATACCCAAATTAATTACAAAAGACATGTGAAGGAAGATACGATTTGCATCTAGAGAAAGAACTGATAAATAGAAGTATATATAGAATGTTTTTTACACACAAACACATATTTGTGTTTAATAGTAGCCATCTCTAGGGTGGGGGGAGAAAGAAAAAAAGGAAAAATGTATATGATAACTTTATTATATATTTAAAAGGTATAGCAAGTGGCATATAATAGATTTACAATTTCATGTGCAATCATCTTTTTAAAAATTATACTATGTTATTGAAGTGCTTGTTCAATTCCATAAGTTAAAAATAAAATAAATAATTTTTTTAAAGTTCTTTTAAATTCTAAACTCTTAAAAAATTTTAAACTTAATTACAAGGGATGGGTTTAAAGAGGAGAGACATTCAGAAATGAAGATGTTGTAAAAGAAATATATTACCAAAAAAATTAAAATATATTAAGTTTAAAATAAATTTAAGGCTCCCAGTGATGGTTCCAGAGGAGAGATGATGAGATGTACTTCTTGGCAGAGAGGTAGGGGAATCCTAGGATAGAATATATTGCCCAGACTGCTCCCTAGTGTGGATCCTCATCCACTCATGCCTTGGTTACTCCTATGAGTAACCTGCCTCACTCCATTCTTCTCAACTACTGACTTCCCTGGCTTCTTTAAATTTCAGTTAAAATCCCCCCTTCAACATGAAGCCTTCCCCAACCACTCTTAATTCCAGGGTTTTGCCTCTTAATTATTTCCTACTTATTCTGTCTATGACTTGATTTTTATATATTTGCTTGCATGTTGTCTACCCCACTGGACTGTAAACTCCCGGAGGACAGGGATTGTTTTTTGATTTTTTTTTGTTAGCACAGTGTCTGGTATATATTAGGTGCTTAACAAATGTTTATTGAATTGAACTGAATATTTAAGGCTTGTTTATGATGTTTCTGGAATAATTCCAGGTAGAGGAAAAATGTACCAATAAAGTACTAGAGGATTCTGATGCCTTTGCTTTGGAGTCAGACTCTCCTTGGGTATGAGCTCATGCCAAGTGACCCCACAGATGGGGCACCTTTATGGGCATAGGTCACTCTTACACACATCATGTGTCTTACATCTTTTCCCACCCTCCATATCAGTATCTTCTTAGCAGAACCTGTAAGGCTGTGGGCTTTCCCAGCTCCAGCAAAGTTACAGAAACATAAAACAAACAAATCCCATCCAAAAGTCAGCCTAATTTGAAAAACAAAACTCTCAAAATGTTTAAGTGAAAATGTAATAAACTGAATCAACCTCCCTCAATGTTGACTTGTGTCAGCAAACAAGAAAATGAAAATTGTGAAGCATCTCCCAAGGTAAGCTGCCTCTTTGAATTTCTTATGCTCCTTGCTATGTGAGTTATTTTGTGGCATTGCTAGTTTTGATTTTTTTGATTTTGATTCTAACATATGAATTAAAAAAAAAACACAAGGTTTATGTTTTGTACCTTTAGTAGTATGCTTTGAAACTTTTTATAAAAAGATTTCACTGCAGTGGTTTTTCTTGTTTAAAGTGAAGGACTTCTTGATGTGAAATTATAATGACCAAGCTTGGCCCTAGAGGTAAGTTGAGAAAATGTATATACGTCCCTGCCCTCTTTAGAAGCAAAGGGCTGTGGAAGTGGACTATCACATATACAGTTAGACACATATAATGTGTTGATTGGCCTTACTGAACTGCTTTTAAAAATTCCTTTAAGTTCTAAAATCTTTTTATACTTCTTAACTCTTGGTTACAAGGGTTGGCTTTAATGGAAGGGGAGTGATATATTCAGAAATGAAGATGATGTCAAAAAAGATATTAATAAAAAATGAAAAGATTCAGTTAAAAATAAAGGTAAGGATTTATCTTTATATTTATCACTGGGGTGATGATGGTTTCAGAGAAGAGATAATAAAACATACTTCATGACAGAGAAGTAGTGTAGAATGTTGTATATATATTATCCAACCTGGTCTCTGTGTTGTAAATAGTAGCTTCATTCTTATTCTTTATCACAAAAGAAGGTTTAATCTGGGCATGGAGAGAAGGAGGTGGGAAGTAATTGTGACATAAAGACAAAGGGCATCGATAAATCTATTTTAAGATGAAAAAAAAATGTTCAAGTTTCAAGGAAAAGGTCTGAGAACCAGTGGTTTAGTGGAAAGAACAATGGCTGGGGAGACAGGAGATATGGATTTCTACTATACCTCTACTAAGTCATGTTACCTTGGGTTTATCTTCTCATCTGTAAAATGAGAGGTTTGGACTACAGTTATCTCTTCCATATTACAAAGGTTAGGGGTATAGCGCTCCTGCGATCTGGAAAGTGCTTGTAAAATTTCTTGGCCCTCCCTTCATACCAGAGAAGAAACCTGAATTTTTTCTTTTTCTTTTATGGGGTGTTTACAGTACCTCATTGTAAAATCTGGCTTAAGTATTTGGTCATAGGCTCTGTGTTGTCTGCTTGTTTTTGCCTGACAGGTGTTTGCCTGTCATCTGTGGCTTTGGCAAAACTTGCCCCAAATTCCCACTCCATTTCTTATGCCGACCCGTGACATATCGAAACTGGCAATGGGCAAAGTAGCAATGTGGAAGGGATAACTATCGAAAGATGTGCTCGAAGTTTCCTTTGGGCTTTAACATCCTATAATGATTATTCTAAGATTCCAAAAGGACAATGGCATCAAATTCAGATAGAAACTGGGGGAACATAAGGATGCTTGGGAACTACATATTGACTTAGAAAATCACATGTTAACATTATCCATGTTTTATTTTATTCGTACTTGTTTTGTTTAATATTTTCCAACTCCACCTTAATCTGGTTTGGGTAATGTTATAGATGACAATGCTGTCCTGCTGGCTCTGTGTTACAGAAGCTCCAGCTTCCTGATAACCAAGCGGGAAGATGTTCTATGATTAATGCCATGTCTCTGGGCAGAACTGGAGACCATTTGGGGGCTTTGAATTGCTTTTGTTCTCAGTGAAATTCTGCCCAAGAGCCTCGTAGGTGAAGCCTGCCAAACCTCTTCATCCTGCATAGTCATGGCTTGTGACTTGACTTCAGTGCTCCCTTCTTATGCTCAACCATGCCTTTACCCATAGACCTGTTGAAACTCAGAACCCGATCTTGACCTTGGCCTGGCCTACCATGAAGCTTGTAAAGTTTAAGAGAGCCAATGTGTTGGGTCACAGAATCAGGATTCATGACAACCTTGACAGGCCTGAACAATGGGATAAACTTCATTAAGGGATAAATTGTAAATTCTACATTGTGGTTCAAAAGACTCATGTGGAAATAGAGAATGGAGATGTGTTTAGATATCAGTTTCTGCAAAACAACTGTGGACTTTAGTGGAGTATAGGCTTAATGAATCAAGACTGACATAGGAACCAAGACAGCTAATGCATTTTTTTTTAAAGAATGGATCTCCCTATCTCACCCAGGCTGAAAATGCATGAGCTACTCACAGGCCTGTCCCTTCTACTGGTTGGCATGGGAGCCCTCACCTGCTCCATTTCTGACTTGGGCTAGTTCATCCATCCTTGGGTTTATATTGATGGTAGCCTTAGTGTGGGCACCAAATCTGCTTAGCCCACTGCAGTTTAGAACTCCTAAGTTCAAGAAATTCTCTAACCTCAACCTCCCCAGTATCTACCATTACAGGCATGTGCTACCACCCTAGCCAGTAAAGACAATCTTTTTTTGTTTGTTTGTTTTTAATTTTTTTTTTTGCTTTTTGGATGGCAATTGGGGTTAAGCGACTTGCCCAAGGTCACACAGCTAGGTTGTGTGTGTGTGTGTGTGTGTGTGTGTGTGTGTGTGTTAAGTGTCTGAGGCTGGATTTGAACTCAGGTCCTCCTGACTCCAGGGCTGGTGCTCTATTCACTGTGCCACCTAGCCACCCCAAGACAATCTTATATTGCTTAATAGAAGTATAGTTTCCAGAATAAAGAAGCTTATTCTGGAGAATATTCCACTCCATATCCCATCAGTTACCAAGCATTTATTAAGTTTTAATTAGGTGCCATACAGGGCAAGTGGATGATGCAGTGGATAGAGTGCCAGCTCTAGAGTCAGGAAGACTCATCTTCCTGAGTTCAAATCCAGCCTCAGACACTTACTAGCTGTGTGACCCTGGGCAAGTCACTTAACCCTCTTTGCCTCAGTTTCCTCATCTATAAAATGAACTAGAGAAGGAAATGGCTGACCACTCCAGTATTTTGGCCAAGAAAACCTCAAATGGGGTCATGAAGAGTCAGACACAACTGGAATGACTAAATAATATGTGCCATACACTTTGATAGATGATGGAAACACAAAACAAAAATGAAATAGTCTCTGTTTTCAAGGACTTTGCATTCTATCAAGGGAGACAACATGTCCATATAGAAATAATATCATATATATTATATATATGTGATATATATATACCTAAGACAATTTGGGAGTAGGGTGAAGGTATTAGGACAACAGTTAACTTTTTTGGGTCATGGACCCCTTTTGGTAGTCTGGTGAAATCTACGGACCTCTCCTCAGAGGAATATTTTTAAATACTTTAAGTAGGATTAGAAAGAAAACCAATTATTCGAAATGTAGTTATCAAAACATTTTTAAAACATCACTGATCCCAGATAATTAACCCCTAAAGAGGGAAGCTGGGAGAATTATTCTTGTATTTCACATTCAATTCTAGGCACCATGTTTTGGGAAGGATATTGACAAGCTGGAACTTGTCTGGAAGAGGGCGATGAGGATGATGAGAGGGCATTTCCACCTAGCTGTCCCATCAGAAACTCAAATGTAATATGTCCCAAAGTGAACTTATTCTATTTTTGCCAAAGCCTCCAGACTTCACTATTTCTATCTCTGGCTCTCATATTGGAAATCATGCATTATCTTTGGTTGAAAAAATGAATGAAAAAGTATTTATGAAAAGCTTACTTTGTGCCAGACACCATGCTTAGTGCCAGGGGTATAAATACAAAAGTGAAGATAGTTCCTTTCCTCAGCGAACTTATATTCTAATAGGGGGAGGCAACAAGGATAATAAACCTGTAGAAGCTAGAGAGGGATATTTTGGCTTGAAAAAGTACAGTAATGGTGGAACGATGCTCTTGGGAAATAGATGAACACACTTTCATTAGCAGTGACAGAGTTGATTTATCAAGAAGTAGAATGACTGGGGAGGGTCCACATATGGTAGTGGAGCAGCTGACAAAGAAGAGGCAGCATCAGGTAGAGTGAGGCATGGCTGGAGTCAGGCTTAGGAATGGGGGCCAACAGAAGCAACCATCAATCAAGAGATTGGAGTGCCATGGTAGGAGTTTTTGGGTTAAACTATTCAGGGCATGGTTTCTTCTCTGGGGTACAAGAAGAAGGCTTCTGATTGTTCCAAATCTTTTACTTCTTATATCAAATCCAGTTTGTCATTCTTATTGATTTTGTTCCTAAATAACATCTCTCAATCAACTAATTCTTCATTATTCCCACTGCCACTATTCAAGTACAGGCCATTGATTACTACCCACCTGGACTATTGCAATAACTTTCACTCTCTCTTTGCTCTAATTAATCCTTGGTTCCACTGTCAGATTGATCTTCCTTATGTTTTAAAAAAAATCTTCCATGGTTCTCCATTGCCAATTAAAGCAAAATTCAATTTTTTTTGAAAGGCATTCAAGATTCACCATAATCTGGTACCGTTAACTCTCTCTAATCTTGTTTAACATAATTCCCATCCCCAAACTCTGGACTCCTGGATAGTGTACTAATCCTCGTGCCCTGAATATACCTTTGCTTCCCTTGAATATACCTTTCCTGAACACTCTTGCTGTTTCTCTTGCTGAAGTGCTTATTTCATGTCTCAGCAAAAATTTCACCTTCTCCAAGAAGCCTTCCTGATTCCCCTTAAGGCTAGTGCCTTCCCTCTATTGATTCTCTTCAATTATCTGTACAGTCTCATTTGTACATAGTTGTTTGGGTTGGGAGTGGGGCCTATATTTGCCTTTGTTTGATGCTTCTTAACTATGTTTGGGAAAAGGGTAGTTACTTTATAAATCTTGTTGCCTTATTTTGACTATCCTTTTAAATTCAATTCAAAATGCCACTTCCTCCAGGGAGTGCTCCCTGATCATCATATCAGTATTAACCTTCCCTCTTGTATCTTGAATAGAACTTTGTTTTGTACCTTTTCAATATATTATATTTTATGACTGTGTAGTGAGAAGTAAGACCTGTGCTCAGAGTCAGAGCAACCTGCGTTCAAATCTGGCCCCGAGGCAGTTAGGTGATGCAGCAGAGAATGGGCTGGGTCTAGAGTCAGGAAGACCAGAGTCGAATCTGACCTCAGACACATAATAGCTGTGTGACCTTGGACGAGTCACTTAACCTCTGTCTGCCTCAATTTCCTCAACTGTAAAATGGGGATAAGAGAAGCACCTACCTTGAAGGGATGTTATGAGGACCAAATGAGATAACATGTGTAAGGTACTCGGCACGGCACTAGACACACAGTAGACATTTAATAAATGCTTGCTTCCTTTCTCTTTTTGACATATTCCATTCATACGACTCTGGGCAAGTCATTTAACCATTCAGTGCACCCAGAGAACTCTAAATGTAGAAGTCATAGAGGAGGCGTCAATCTGCATTAGTAAAGGGAGTTTCCTCATTGGAATGCTTCTTACAGCAATAGAATCACAGGTTCAGATCCCCTCCAATCATTTTCTGTGGTTGTGGCTTATGTGTCTTCTAAATTGTAAGCGCTATGAAAGTAGGGACTCTAACTTAAATGTTTATATTTCATCCAGTGCCTAAGGCATTGCTCAGCAACACACAGTAGGTGGCTTACAAATGTTTTTTTTAATTGAATTAAATTTACTTATTTATTCATGAGGAAGGGAAAGAGGGAAAAGGAATAAGAATTTATAAAATGCCTACTGTGTTGCAGGATTTATAAATATTATCTCATTTGATCCTCAAACCAGTCCTGTGACATAAGCACTATTATGGCCCTCATTTTACATTTGAGGAAACTGAAGTAGATAGTGTGACTTGTCCAGAGTCACTCAGCTAGTAAGTATCTGAAGCTGGATTTGAAGTCTATCTACTGTGCCACTGTAGCTTAGGCATCCATCACATTCAAGCCCTCATGCTGGGTGCTGACGAGGATGTGGAAATGACTAAGGTCCAAGTCCTGCCTGGCCAGTAGGGGAAATCAAATATGTATACAAAATATAATGTAAATTAGAAAATATGAAGTGCAGTCAGACAGGTTCAAAGTTCTATGACAGCACAGAGGAGGGAGAAAGTATTTCTGGTTGCAAGGATTATCTTATACATGATTCCTTTGTGTTTACTTGGCATTGTTGGATTGTTTCACTCATCTCTAACTTTTTGTGACCCTATTTGGGATTTTCTAGGAAAGATACTGGAGTGTTTTGCCATTTCCTTCTCCAAATGATTTTACAGATGAGGAAACGAAGGCAAACATGGTGAAGTGACTTGCCCAGGGACACACAGCTACTAAGTGTCTGAGGACAAATTTGAACTCAGGTCTTCTGACTCTAGGCCTGGCACTCTACTCACTTCACAACATGACTACCCCCTCTGCATACATAACCTCCATTACAAGGTAGCACCCTGCTCTGGGCTCACTTGCTTACCTCTAGCTGGACTGTCAGGTTAGGTTTCCAAAAGGTCAGTGATTACTGCCCTTCTGAAGATTCTAGGGATAACTTGGAGGGATTAGGATTTGTGTTACCATTACCCACAAACCCCCATGTGTTGTGGTCACCAATATAGATCAACCAGTTGACTTGCCTTAGCTTAAAAAAAAGTGTATTTACTAAGAAATTATCTCAAGAAGAGTGGTTACAAGACAATATCTTCAAACTGGGAAGTCCATTCTCCCCTTATGCATTCTCCCCCTTACCCAGGAATGGGCTCAACCTTAAAATACAAAGGTCATGAGGCACACATGAAGAGAGTACGTGGAGCTGAGGGATATTGTGTGACTCTTGGCCTTGAGAGTCCTTTTCTCTCTCTGCAGAGTCCCTGCCAAAATTGTTTCAAAGGTGAGGCCCTCCTCTTGCTCAGCTGAGCATCCCTTATAGAGATGTCTCAACTGATGGATTGGTCAATTCCTGGGTGGGTTAGGTCAGGAAGGTCACTTGGCTGCCATATTGGCTTTTCACTAGACTCAGTTGCTATTGCTACTGGCTCCTGTTGACCATTGAACATCATGGCTTTGATATATTTCCTGGTCTCAGAGTAGCCTGGGTGCTACCCTCTCCAAATGTTTGTTTACTTAACATCAGGAAAAGATAGACCCAATACAAGTAGAGAGAGGTGGCACGTGTTCACAACATGGCAGCCAGGTGGGAGACAGGATAGCTGCTGCCTGTCCTTACTCAACAATTTGTAGCTGTTCTTACCTCACCAATTGCCAGAGAGAAAAATTCAAAAGGGGCTAGAGAGGGGCCCGTTTGTCCTTTTTTATTCAAACTCAGTTCCAGCTCTCTCCTTCCTAAGTCATCAGGCCTTTCTTTTCAGCTAATCAGAAAGCTCCTGGTCAGAGAACCAGTTCCCTAGTTACTCAAGGCTAAAGGTAGGCCCACCAAGTCTCCACATGTTAGAAGAGAACTAGGGAGGTTACATTGTACAAGCTCTATGTGACCTACCAAAAATGTCAAATCTGATCATGCTTTTAGGAATAGGCTTTCATTGGCCAGTCCCCAATTATGTATGTATAATACATGCACAATATATACATAATACATACATATATACGTATATGTTGTCTCCCTCATTGGAATATAAATTCCTTGAGGGCAATTTGTCTCCCTTTTGTCTCCCAAATCAATTTGCAAAATTGTCTCCCTTTTGTCTAAATAAAGTGATAAATGCTTACTGAAATGGTGTTTGAGTGTTTGACCTTGAAACTCACACCATTTTAGTTGGGCCTTTGGCTGTACTGCCACAGGTCTGTCACTTCAAAATCCTTAAACTCACTTCCTGTAAAGTCTTACATGTAAACACCTTTAAAGCCTCTAATGGAAGGGATCTAATAGTAAAAGTGATGTAAATGTGGTCTCATTTTTACCCTTGACCTTCCCTTCCTGTATGAACAGAGATAATGCTATCTATTCATCACCTAGGAGAGTTTTGAGTAGCTGTTCCTTAGTGGTACGGAGTTCTATGTTGAGGCATTCTACTTCTTGGCTTGTCCCTATCTTGTAGCCAGGAATAAAGGCTTCCCAGCTAGTTAACCAGGATTTGGAGTATATTTCCTGGTCACGAAATAGGATTTTTCTTCTGTGTGAATCTAATTGACTCCTGGAACTCTGGATCTTGACCTCATTACCACTATATTCTTTCACTGAGTTAAAATATATAGATCTTCATTAAGATTTTATTTGAAGGGTCAATAGTTCTAACAAAAATCATGAACTTTTGGGTTTCAGGTAGTCTTCTGTGCGTTGTGTAACCTTTATCTGACCTTTCTTATTCAGAATCTGAAAAATTTGAGCTCAGTTAATGTGATCTTTCCATATTCGTTTTTAAAAATATTCATTCATGGCAGAGCCAAGATGGTGCTGTATATGCAGGAAAATTCATGAGCTCCCCCCATAACCACCTCAAATACCTATAAAATAGGAATCTAAACAAATTTTAGAGCTGCAGAATTCACAAAGTGACAGAGAGAAACCAATCTCCCACTAAAGGCAGCCCAGGAGCCAGAAAGGAAGGGTCCATTGCAGCCTGCTAGGAGCCAAGCCCAGTCCCTCCTGAGCCCACAGTTTTAGCCCCAGGGTGGCCCCGACCAGCAGCTGCAGTGGACTTTGGGAGAGTGGGTCACCAGTAGCTGTGGTGGTTTCCAGAAATATCAACCCATAAATGCCAAAGAAAAAGTAAAAGGTCAGTGTAGAACTCTATTCGAACTGGTGGTGGGGGGATGGAGGAGCAGGTCCAGACCTTGCCCCTGGAGCTAGAAGTGGCAGAGATGTGGTGGCCCTGCAGTTGCCTCCACATGGCTGCTTCAGAGCTCCCGGCCTGCAGATTGTAGGGGGGCCAAGTGGCCATTCAGAGGGTAATCACTCTTGCTTTAACCTGCCTGGATCTGGATCACAGTCTTAGGTGGTGGTCCTGAGGTGTGTGACCAGTGATCCAGAATTTGTCGGGGCTGCAGAGATTGCACCCTCTTAATAGCTCTGGGCAGCTGCAAAAACCCCAGTGATTTGGGACAAAGCTCTCCCCTCTGGAAGGAGAGTTCTACTGTGGCAAAGAGCTCAAAAGTCAAGTAATTGAGTGGCAACATGAGCAAGCAAAGGAAGCAAAGCAAGCACAGCAATCCAACTTTAGATTCTTTTTTGGGGACAAAAAGGATCAAAGCATGGAATGGGAGGAAGACAACAAAGTCAGAACTCCTGCATCAAAAGCTTCCAAGAAAAATATGAATTGGTTATAGGCCATGGAGGAGCTAGAGAAGGATTCTGAAAATTAAGTAAGAGAAGTGGAGGAAAAATTGGGAAGAGAAATGGGAATGATGAAAGAAATTCATGAAAAGGGAGTCAACCACCTGATGGAAGAAAATAACATCTTAAAAAATAAATCACCTACCCAGCAAAACTGAGTATGATGTTTCAGGGGAAAATATGGTAATTAAATGAAATAGAGAACTTTCAAGCATTCTTGATGAAAAAACCAGAATTGAACAGCAAATTTGGCATTCAAATACAAGAAGCAAGAGAAGCATGAGAAGGTAAACAGGGAAAAGAAATTATAAGGAACTTATCAAAGGTGAACTATTTACATTCCTACATGGAAAAACAATAATTGTAACTTATGAAACTTTTCTCAGTATGAGGATAGGTGAAGGTAATATAAATATATATGTATATATAGGATGGTATATGTGCGTATGAATACATATGTGAGTGTGTGTATACATGTGCACAGATATACATAGACAGAGAGCACAGGATCAATTGAATAGGAAGGGATGATATTGAAAAGGTGAAATTGAGAGGTGAGAGAGGAATATAATGAGAGGAGATGGGGAGAGACAGAATGGGATAAATTATCTCATATAGAAGAGGCAAGGGTAAATGGTGACAATGGAGGGGAAGAATGGGAAGGCTTAAGGAGGGAATGACATACACACCAAATTGGGTATCTTGCCCTATAGGAGAGTAGGGGGGAAGGGGATGAGAGGGGGGATGATGGAGAGGAGGGCAATTTGGTGGGGAGGATAGTCAGAAGCACACACTTTTGAAAAGGGACAGGGTCAATGTAGAGAATAGAACATGTGGGGGGGTAGGATAGAATGGAGGGAAATATAGTCAGTCTTTCACAATATATCAACTATGGAAATGTTTTGTGTAACTACACATGTACAACCTATATTGAATTGCTTATTTTCCCAGTAAGGGTGGGTGATAAGGGAGGAAGGGAAAGAATCTGGAATTCAAAGTTGTAAAATCAAATGTTTAAAAAAATTATTATTATTTACATGCAACTGGGAAATAAGATATATAGGCAGTGGAGTATGGAGATCTATCTTGCCCTACCAGAAAGTTGGAGGGGCGATGGGGGAGGATATAAGAGAAAGCAGATTGGGGGAGGGATATACAGAGGGATCGCTGTTTTGGAGTAGGGGAAAGACAGGGAGAAAATTAATAACTAAAAATCTTACGAAAATGAATGATGTAAACTAAAAATAAACATAAAATTTAATTTAAAAAATATTCATTCACTTCAGATCTTAACACCCACTATATAGCAGAGTTTCTAAATCACAGAACCACAGGATCTCCCAGTTGTAAGACTTATACATACGTGAGTGTGTGTGTGTATTATCCAACCTCTAGTTGGATAAGAATTATCCCTATTAAATATCTGAAGAGTGGTTTATCAGGCTACTCCACTCTGGGCTGGTTCTAATTGTTAAGAGCCTTTTCCTGATGATAGAACTATAATTACTTCTTTGTGATTTCTACCCATTCTTCCTGGTTCTACCCTCTGGGGCCAAGGAGACCAAATCTAATTCCTCTTATGTTCAATAGTCTTTCAAATACTTGAACACATGTATTCTATCCCTTCCCCAAGTCTTCTCTTCTCTGGGGCTTGGTAACAACTATAATCTGTACTGCTTTGGCCTTGGGCACATAGTTTCTTAATGACCTTGGAAGGAATTTTGACACTTTACAGAAGATATAAGGTTGCTGATGTGAAAGGAAAACAGGAGGGATGAGAATAGAATTATGTGGCAGGAGAGGCAGTCTTTTGCTCCTCAGGGTTTCTGGGACTAAATATAAGATTATTTTTGGTTGTAAAGTCTTTGTCTTGGGCTCTTTTTATTTTTTCTTTCTTTGTCTTCAGTAAAGAAAAAAAATTCATTTACTCTGGAGAAAGCTTATCTACTACCTTACCCTGTCTTCCATTATACAGTCTCCACTAATCCTGTTATATAACCACATAGTCCTGAAGTTTGTACAGTGGGTCATTGGCTTAACTTGAGTGTGTGTGTTCCATGTATCCCTGGTGACCCTTTGCTCCCCACCCCCCAACCCCATTGTCCTTAGACACAGAAACTTTTCTAAATTAACTTTCTAGTCTTTGAGCTTAATGAACTGGAGAAAAGACATATGTTTGGGAGGTACTGATAGAACCTGGAGCTAGGGTAAAAGTAATGAATGTTTTGTTCTATCATTTGCCATCTCCAGAATGACCCTGGATATAATTATCCTTAGGGGATTGAGAAAAGATTTGTTCTTTGGCCTCTCTCCTGAAGAATTTTTTTTATAACCCCCTTTCAAAACCATTTTTCTAATGTAAATCTTCACACACATTCCCCAAACTGAGAAATTATCAGGCAAGTTTCTCTTCTCCATATTAGAAATTATTTGAAACATCGATCTCCTGGCCAACCTTGATAAATCACTGCCATCTGATAACTCTCCAAGGAATGGATTTACACCAGACAACTATGTGATATATTCTGTGCTGGAAGGGAACAGGGCTGGATGGTCACACACAGTTCTAAGGGAAAATGTGAGAGTGGGATTTATAAACCTAATGAAAGCGGCAGACCTTCAAGTTCAAAGTCATAAATTGGCTCCCGGAGTCCTGATTGTTGGGAGGAGTGGCAAATCAAAGCAATTTAGGTTAGAGTTCATTTCTCCTGAATCAGGTTGGTACAATGCTTTAAAAATTGAACAGTTTCATTCAATATTAACTTGACTTACAATAGCAATGCCCAAATCAAATCTGAATTAAGAGACTGAATATAAATCTAATTCATCAAAGACTGAATCTGGCCACCAAATGCCGGACCCTCAGCATTACTTTCTATATCATGATTGAGATGGAGAATGTGAAGGTCATTTGGCTAATGAATCCAGTATGGGATAAAGGGCAAAACTGGAACTCTTTTGAGTCTGAATTCCATTATGGAAAAAAAAACTGGATTAGAACAAAGGCAGAAGATAGACTTTGTCAGTGTCATTAATAAAGTGTTAAAATAAATGATGAAATAACCTTTAAACTGGTCATTGCTATGATAATAAAAACTAGTTTACATTTAAACAATGCTTCATGATTATAGAACATTTTTACAGGTTATTTTGTTTGAAGCTTGTAGCCCCACTGTGCAAGAAAGTACAGATATTATCATTCCCATTTTACAGATGAGGACATTGAGGCACAGCAAGGTTAAGTTCAATTAACATTTATTAAGGGAATGGAAGGAAATACATATTTATATAGCACTTACTATATTCCAGACACTGTGCTAAGTGATTTACAAATATTATCACACTTGATCCTTACAACAACTCCATGAAGTAGGATCTGTTATTATACCCATTTTTCAGTTGAGGAAACTGAGGCAGAGGTTAAGTGGCTTGCCCAGGGCCACACAGCTGGTAAGTCAGAGCCTTATCATTGTGCTTAATTGTAGCCTTCTTGCTTCTTGGCAGGGGGAGGAAGGGAGGAAAAGAACAAAGTAAAAACTGCACAGCAAAGAACAAAAGAAAACTTACAAGGGAGCAAAGAAAAGGTGGGCAGCTCTGAACACAATGCATAGTATATATTGCATAGATTTTTTTGAAATAGAAATTTATTGCTGTATATTTTGAATCCTCTCTTAAGTTCTGCTGTGCACATAGAAATACTTTTTTTCTTTTCTCATTTTGTATTTAAATTTTAATGTTTAAGTTATAATATCTTTCCTTTTCTTTTCTTATTGTGTATTTAAGTTTTAGTATTTAAGTTTAAAATAAATGAATAATTTAAAAAGCCTTACAGCTACAACCCTAGAAAAAAGGATGGAACAATCAAAGGACCCTGAGAGTGGTTGGAAAATCAATGAAAAGAATTAGAGGAAAAAATAAAGTGATATTAGAGCTTGTAGGAGAGGAGATTCAATGGTTTAGAACAGAAGCTAGAACATGTCAAAGCAGTATACACCCTGAAACAAGGAATAGGGAGTCAGATGAAATTTTTAAAACGCAATTATTCAACAAAATTTATTAAAGCAAAGTCAAAAGAAGGCAAAATTGGAAGAGCATAGAAAGTTGCTATAATAAAATATAATTCACCTGGAAGACAGGGCTCAATAAGAATCATTGGTCTCCCAGAAAAAAATATGATGAAATAAAAAACCTGAATAACATATTTCAGGAAATCATAAAAGCCAATTCCCTAGGAGTGTTTCTTGAAATTGAGGCTGTACAGGTGAAAGTCATTCAAGCATAGAAGTGAGGAGTATGAGAAGGGCTCTTACGAACCACATCTTTTTTGGGATAGGCAAGGGAATGTTAAAAAAAAATAAAGAAGATTATTATAGTACTGGAGTCAGGAGGAAGTAAGGAGAAAGCTGGCGTGGCTGGGGAGAGCAGGCAGGTATGATAGTGTCTGACTGGAAGGACTGATCGTAAAGGTGTGATGGTGGAGCACCGGGGAAGAGTAGAAGACCTAGGGATTTGGATCTGGGATAGAAGGGAAAGGGAAAGAGAGGAACCTGGGGTCTGATTGTTTCAAGCAATATAAATGGCATATCTAGTGTTGATTTATTACTTTAAATGGAAAAGAGAAATATTATAACAAGATTTGGTGAAGGGAAAACAAATAATAATCATAATTCTGAATGTCAATAGGATGTACTCATCCACAAAATAGAAGACTGTGGCAGAATGAATTAGAAAGCAAATCCAACAATTTACTAATGTAAGAAACACACTTAAAACATAAATATACAGAGTTACGATGAAGGGTTAGAGTAGAATTGATTATATAACAGCTAAATCCAAGAAAAGCAGGAGTGGCAGTTATGATTTCAGACAAGGCCATAGTGAAAATAGATATTGGTAAGAGATACAAACATAGAAATTTCACTGTGCTTAAAGGCATCAAAGATAATAAAACAATATCAGTCCAAGCACACATACACTTAATGGTATATCATGTAAGAAAAAAATTAACCAAAACGTAAAAGGACCCACACAGTAAGACAATAATTGCAGCATTTATTAAATGCTTATTATCTATCAGACTCTAGGCTTAGAGTTGGGAATACAAAGACAAAAATAGAACAACGCCTTCCTTCAATGGGTTTACATTCTAATGGGAAGACTATATGTATAAGTAAATATATAATATATGCAAAATGAAGATAAGGTAGCTTTGAGGGAAAGTGTACTTGCAGCTAGGGGAGGTTAAGAAAAGCTTCCTGTGATGACTGAGCTGAGTATTGAAGGAAATCAATGGAGGTAAGAATTGGGTAGATTCTAGAAATGAGAGACAAAGTGTTATGTGTGAGGATCAGCAGGTAAGTCAATTTGGTTGGATTACAGAGTGTGTGAAGAATAAGGTATTGTAAAGTCAGAAAGGACCAGGTTGTTAAGAGTTTTACATTTCCAACATATATACTTGTATTTGATCCTAGAGGTAATAGTGAGTCCCTCCCTGGATTTGATTGAATATGGGGGTAACATGATGAGAACTGTGCTTCAAGGAAACCAATTTGGCTGATATATGGAGGATAGATTGGACTGAGGAGAGACTTGAGAAAGAAGGCCATGTAGATTGCCATTATTCAGGAAATAGGTGAAAAGAGTCTGAACTAGTGTGGTGGCTGTGTGACTAGGAGGGAGGGAACATTTTGAGAGATGTTATAGAGACAGAACAACAAAATTGATTGGATATGGGAGCTGAATGAAGAGTGAGAATTCGAAGATAACAGCAAAGTTTTGAACCTGTGTAACTGGGAGGATTATACCATCTTCAACAATATTAGGGAAGTTTAGAAGAGAGGTATCTTTTTTGGGAGGAAAGATAATACTTCTATTTTTGAAATGTTGAGTTTGATTTGCCTATGAGGAATCCAGTTTGAAATGACCAATAGGCAGTTGATGATATCGGACTGAAACAGGAGAGAGATTAGATATATAACTTTGGATATGTGCTAGATGTATGAGCTTATGCAAAGAGATGATAATTAAACCCATGGGAGCATATAAGTGAGAGGATATAAAGAGAAAATATGAGAGTTCCTAGGAAAAATCTTTGGAATATACTCAAGAAATAAGGTATGGAGTGGATGAAGATCCAACAAAAGAGACTGAGAAGGAGCAGTTGGATAGGCAAGAAAAGAACCAGTAGAGAGCAGGGTGTAATGTAATACCAAGCAAAGGCAACTTCCCAGGTTCAAAATACCAGCATAGGTGCTCTCTATTTTATTCAGTAACAAACCCAGAACAGAGAAGATCAAAACATGACATCATTCAAAATACAGCATTTACTAAACCAGATTAAATAATCTCCAAGTACTACCCCACCCCAGGACCTTCCAATCATTCAATCAATTACAAAGTCTCTGTTCTAAATACTTCTCCACCCCTAGGCTATACCTTAATTAAGTCCACCACAAAGCCCCTCTTCTCAAATGGAGATTAGTTTCCAAACATAAGGTCAAAAGTTCCCCACCCCTGGATCACAATTGAATCTACCCCAGAGTTACATCAAGTTTAAACACAGCACTTAATACCCAAATGGAGGTCTTTTCTTCATCTTGACACGAGGCAAGTTCTCAGCAATCTTAGTTCCTGGGGAGACAAGGCTTAGCAAGGCCATAAGATACATTGCCAGTCCCTTCATGAATTCATCCTCTATCTGTAGAACAGTCCTAGAACCCCTGAACACATTAGCAAAGCCCTCTCCCAGGATTTCTGTAAACATACAACAAGAAAATCCTTCTTCAGGGCTTCTGAACCAACAGAAAGGCTCCCAGACCCCTGCAACAACAGCACTGTCCTTCACCAGTGGACAGTATTCACTCTGTCTGCAGGACAGTCTCCAGACCCCTGCAACAACAGTACTGTCCCTCACCAGTGGACAGTATTCACTCTCTGTCTGCAGGACAGTCTCAGGGCTTCTTAGCGAACAGCCAGGTTCCAGGACTTCTTCAACAAAAGGACAGTCTTTCACCAGTGGACAAATCTGGCAAAATAACATCAAAACAGACAGACAAAGTACCAGCAAAACAGCCATGTCTCCTCAGTCCTTGGCAGCTCAGGGGGCAGGTCTCAAAAGTCCAGGGCAATTCAAAGCGGCCACCAGCAATTCTCTTAGTCTCTCTCTCTCCAGGAGGTGCTGCTTCTAAAAAGATCTTCCGCCTCTCTCTTGTCTCTCCAAATCTACCTCACCAGCTCCTCCCAGTTCAGGACTTTCTTTTCACATCAACAAGCCCATCCCACAGGTGGGATTAACAAACTCTGGGTTTTAACACAATCAATTTGAAAACCAAGCCAATACAGGGGAATCTTTAATTGCCATTACTATCACACTAGTCCACCATCCCTAGCATTTCTTTTCATTAATTCCCTTGATATTCTGGACCTTTTGTTCTTTTTTTTTTAAAGCAATTGGGGTTAAGTAACTTGCTCAAGGTTACATGGCCAGTTATTTCTGGGTGTGGTGCTAAGTATCTGAGCATGGATTCGATCCCCAGGTCATCCTGACACTGGGGCTGGTGCTCTTACTCACTGAGCCACCTGGCCGCCCCAGATCTTTTGTTCTCCCAAATGAATTTTGTTACTATTTTTTCGAGCTCTATAAGGTAGTTTTTTTTTGGTAAACTGATTGGTATGGCAATAAATATATCTTTTAATTTAGGTAAAATTGTCATTTTTATTATATTAGCTCTACCCAGCCATGAGCAATTGATGTCTTTCCAATTAGTTAGATATGACTTTATTTGTGTGAAAAGTGTTTTGTAGTTGTGTTCATATAGGTCTTGGGTTTGTTTTGGCAGGTAGATGCCCAAATATTTTATAATGTCTACAGTAACTGTAAATGGGTTTTCTCTTTCTATCAAATTTCATTAGAAATATACAGGAATGCTGAGGATTTATGTGGGTTAATTTTATATCCTGCAACTTTGCCAAATTTATTTATTGTCTCAAGTAGTTTTTTACTTGATTCTTTAGGATTCTCTAAGTACATCATCATATCATCTGCAAAGAGTGATAGCTTGGTCTCTTCTTTGCCTAACTTGATTTCTTTGATTTCTTTTTCTTCTCTAATTGCTACTGCTAACATTTCTAGTATCAGATTGAATAAGAGGGGTGATAGTGGACAACCTTGTTTCACCCCTTATCTTATTGGAAATACTTCTAGCTTCTCCCCTTTACATATAATACTTGCTGATGGCTTTAAATAGATGCTACTTATTATTTTAAGGAAGGCTCCATTTATTCCTATTCTTTCTAGTGCTTTTAATAGGAATGGATCTTGTATTTTGTCAAAAGTCTTTTCTGTATCTATTGAGATAATCATTGCTAGTTTCATTGTTGATATGATCAATTATACTGATAGTTTTCCTAATATTAAACCATCCTTGCATTCCTGGAATAAATCCTACCTGATCAAAGTGTATTATTCTTGTGATAAGTTGCTGTGGTCTTTTTGCTAATATTTTATTTAAAATTTTTGCATCTATATTCATTAGGGAGATTGGTCTATAATTTTCTTTCTCTGTTTTATCTCTTCCTGATTTAGGTATCAGTACCATATTTGTGTTATAAAAAATATTTGGTAGGACTCCTTCTTCACTAATTTTCCTGAATAGTTTGTAGAGTATTGCAATCAATTGTTCTTTAAATGTTTGATAGAATTCACTAGTAAATCCATCTGGCCCTGGAGATTTTTCCCTAGGGAGTTCACTGATGACTTGTTCAATTTCTTTTTCTGAGATGGGGTTTATTTAAGTAATTAATTTCCTCCAGTTAATTTGGGCAATCTATATTTTTGTAAATATTCATCCATTTCACTAAGATTGTCAAATTTATGTGCATACAACTGGGCAAAATAATTCCTAATTATTGTTTTAATTTCCTTTTCATTGGTGGTAGGTTCACCCTTTTCATTTTGATACTCATAATTTGGTTTTCTTCTTTCTTTTTTTATCATATCGACTAAGGGTCTACCAAATTTATTGTTTTTTTTTTCATAAAACCAGCCCTTAGTTTTATTTATTAATTCAATAGTTTTCTTAATTTCAATTTTATTAATCTCTCCTTTGGTTTTCAATATTTCTAATTTAGTATTTAATTGAGGATTTTCAATTTGTTTTTTTTAATTGCTTTTTCAATTGCATTTCATTTACCTCTCTTTTCTCTAATTTATTCATGTATGCACTCAGGGATATAAAACTTCCCCTAAGAACTGCCTTTGCTGTATCCCACAAATTTTGGTATGCTGTCTCATTATTGTCATTCTCTTGAATGAAGTTACTGATTGTTTCTATGATTTCTTGTTTGACTCACTCATTCTTTAGGATTAAATTGTTTACTTTCCAATTAGTTTTTAGTCTGTTTTTCCATGTCTCTTTATTGCATATGATTTTTATTGCATCATGATCTGAGAATGATGCATTTATTATTTCTGCCTTTCTACACTGAATTGTGAGGTTTTTATGTCCTAGTACATGGTCGATTTTTGTGTATGTGCCATATACTGCTGAGAAGAAGGCATATTCCTTTTTATACCCATTCAGTTTTCTTCAGAGATCTATCATACCTACCCTCTCTAAAATTCTATTCACCTCCTTAACTTCTTTCTTGTTTATTTTGAGGTTGGATTTAGCAAGCTCAGAGTGGGGGAGATTAAGGTCTCCCACTGGTATAGTTTTGCTATCTATTTCTTCCTCTAACTCCCTTACCTTCTCCTCTAGGAATTTGGATGCTATACCACTTGGTGCATATATGTTAAGTAATGATATTGCTTCATTCTTGATGGTGCCTTTTAGCAGGATATAGTTTCCTTCCTTATCTCTTTTAATTAGATCAGTTTTTGCTTTTGCTTTATCTGAGATAAGGATTGCTACCCCTGCTTTTTTTTTTACTTTAGCTGAGGCATGATATATTTTACTCCAGCTTTTTACCTTAACTTAACCCTGTGTGTATCCCCCTGTTTCAGATGTGTTTCTTATAAACAGCATATTGTAGGATTATGATTTTTAATCCATTCTGCTATTTGCTTCCGTTTTATGGGGTAGTTTATTACATTCACAGTTATGATTATTATCTGTTTCTTTACCTCCATCCTATTTCCTCCCCAGTTAATACTTATATTTTTTCTCCCCTTCTCCCTTCCCCTCCTTAATAGTTTTCCTTTTGATCACCACCTCCCTCAGTATTCCCTTATCAACCCCGCTCCCTTTTCCTCCTCTTCCCCCTTACTTCTTCCCTCCCTACTAACC
>NW_027185798.1:41863345-41866013 GCF_028583685.1 Petaurus breviceps papuanus
TCATATGATTATAAATATCTTTAATTTCTTCCTCTGTAAACTGCCTGTTCGTGTCCTTTGACCATTTATCAATTGAGGAATGACTTGTATTCTTATAGATTTGACTCAATTCTCTGTATATTTTAAAAATGAGTCCTTTATCAGTGACATAGGTTGTAAAAATTCTTTCCCAATTTTCCACTTCCCTCTTAATCCTGGTTACATTAGCTTTGTCTGTACAGAAGCTTTTCAATTTAATTTAACCAAAATTATCCATATTGCATTTTATAATGCCCACTAATTCTTGTTTGGTCATAAAGTCTTCCCCTCTCCACAAATCTAACAGGTAAATTATTCCTTGCTTTCCCAGATTGCTTCGAGTATCAGCCTTTATACCTAGATCATGCACCCATTTAGACTTGATTTTGATATATGGTGTTAGATAGTGGTCTATGCCCAGTTTCTGCCATACTATATTCCAGTTTTCTCAGCAGTTTTTGTCAAATAGTGAGTTCTTATCCCAAAAACTGGTGTCTTTAGGTTTATCAAACAGTAGATAACTATAGTCATTAACTGCTGAGTCTTGTGTACTCACTCTATTTCATTGATCCACTACTCTATTCCTCAGCCAGTACCAAGTAGTTTTGAGGACTGCTGCTTTATAGTACAGATTAAAATCTGGTATAGCTAGTCCACCATCCCTAGCATTTCTTTTCATTAATTCCCTTGATATTCTGGACTTTTTGTTCTTTTTTTTTTTTTAAGCAATTGGGGTTAAGTAACTTGCTCAAGGTTACATGGCCAGTTATTTCTGGGTGTGGTGCTAAGTATCTGAGCATGGATTCGATCCCCAGGTCATCCTGACACTGGGGCTGGTGCTCTTACTCACTGAGCCACCTGGCCGCCCCAGATCTTTTGTTCTCCCAAATGAATTTTGTTACTATTTTTTCGAGCTCTATAAGGTAGTTTTTTTTGGTAAACTGATTGGTATGGCAATAAATATATCTTTTAATTTAGGTAAAATTGTCATTTTTATTATATTAGCTCTACCCAGCCATGAGCAATTGATGTCTTTCCAATTAGTTAGATATGACTTTATTTGTGTGAAAAGTGTTTTGTAGTTGTGTTCATATAGGTCTTGGGTTTGTTTTGGCAGGTAGATGCCCAAATATTTTATAATGTCTACAGTAACTTTAAATGGGTTTTCTCTTTCTATCAAATTTCATTAGAAATATACAGGAATGCTGAGGATTTATGTGGGTTAATTTTATATCCTGCAACTTTGCCAAATTTATTTATTGTCTCAAGTAGTTTTTTACTTGATTCTTTAGGATTCTCTAAGTATATCATCATATCATCTGCAAAGAGTGATAGCTTGGTCTCTTCTTTGCCTAACTTGATTTCTTTTATTTCTTTTTCTTCTCTAATTGCTACTGCTAACATTTCTAGTATCAGATTGAATAAGAGGGGTGATAGTGGACAACCTTGTTTCACCCCTTATCTTATTGGAAATACTTCTAGCTTCTCCCCTTTACATATAATACTTGCTGATGGCTTTAAATAGATGCTACTTATTATTTTAAGGAAGGCTCCATTTATTCCTATTCTTTCTAGTGTTTTTAATAGGAATGGATCTTGTATTTTGTCAAAAGTCTTTTCTGTATCTTTTGAGATAATCATTGCTAGTTTCATTGTTGATATGATCAATTATACTGATGGTTTTCCTAATATTAAACCATCCTTGCATTCCTGGAATAAATCCTACCTGATCAAAGTGTATTATTCTTGTGATAAGTTGCTGTGGTCTTTTTGCTAATGTTTTATTTAAAATTTTTGCATCTATATTCATTAGGGAGGTTGGTCTATAATTTTCTTTCTCTGTTTTATCTCTTCCTGATTTAGGTATCAGTACCATATTTGTGTTATAAAAAATATTTGGTAGGACTCCTTCTTCACTAATTTTCCTGAATAGTTTGTAGAGTATTGCAATCAATTGTTCTTTAAATGTTTGATAGAATTCACTAGTAAATCCATCTGGCCCTGGAGATTTTTCCCTAGGGAGTTCACTGATGACTTGTTCAATTTCTTTTTCTGAGATGGGGTTTATTTAAGTAATTAATTTCCTCCAGTTAATTTGGGCAATCTATATTTTTGTAAATATTCATCCATTTCACTAAGATTGTCAAATTTATGTGCATACAACTGGGCAAAATAATTCCTAATTATTGTTTTAATTTCCTTTTCATTGGTGGTAGGTTCACCCTTTTCATTTTGATACTCATAATTTGGTTTTCTTCTTTCTTTTTTTATCATATCGACTAAGGGTCTACCAAATTTATTGTTTTTTTTTTCATAAAACCAGCCCTTAGTTTTATTTATTAATTCAATAGTTTTCTTAATTTCAATTTTATTAATCTCTCCTTTGGTTTTCAATATTTCTAATTTAGTATTTAATTGAGGATTTTCAATTTGTTTTTTTTAATTGCTTTTTCAATTGCATTTCATTTACCTCTCTTTTCTCTAATTTATTCATGTATGCACTCAGGGATATAAAACTTCCCCTAAGAACTGCCTTTGCTGTATCCCACAAATTTTGGTATGTTGTCTCATTATTGTCATTCTCTTGAATGAAGTTACTGATTGTTTCTATGATTTCTTGTTTGACTCACTCATTCTTTAGGATTAAATT
>NW_027185798.1:41866113-41866414 GCF_028583685.1 Petaurus breviceps papuanus
TGTTTGATAGAATTCACTAGTAAATCCATCTGGCCCTGGAGATTTTTCCCTAGGGAGTTCACTGATGACTTGTTCAATTTCTTTTTCTGAGATGGGGTTTATTTAAGTAATTAATTTCCTCCAGTTAATTTGGGCAATCTATATTTTTGTAAATATTCATCTATTTCACTAAAATTGTCAAATTTATGTGCATACAACTGGGCAAAATAATTCCTAATTATTGTTTTAATTTCCTCTTCATTGGTGGTAGGTTTACCCTTTTCATTTTGATACTCATAATTTGGTTTTCTTCTTTCTTTTT
>NW_027185798.1:41866514-41873886 GCF_028583685.1 Petaurus breviceps papuanus
TTGTCTCATTATTGTCATTCTCTTGAATGAAGTTACTGATTGTTTCTATGATTTCTTGTTTGACTCACTCATTCTTTAGGATTAAATTGTTTACTTTCCAATTAGTTTTTAGTCTGTTTTTCCATGTCTCTTTATTGCATATGATTTTTATTGCATCATGATCTGAGAATGATGCATTTATTATTTCTGCCTTTCTACACTGAATTGTGAGGTTTTTATGTCCTAGTACATGGTCGATTTTTGTGTATGTGCCATATACTGCTGAGAAGAAGGCATATTCCTTTTTATACCCATTCAGTTTTCTTCAGAGATCTATCATACCTACCCTCTCTAAAATTCTATTCACCTCCTTAACTTCTTTCTTGTTTATTTTGAGGTTGGATTTAGCAAGCTCAGAGTGGGGGAGATTAAGGTCTCCCACTGGTATAGTTTTGCTATCTATTTCTTCCTTTAACTCCCTTACCTTCTCCTCTAGGAATTTGGATGCTATACCACTTGGTGCATATATGTTAAGTAATGATATTGCTTCATTCTTGATGGTGCCTTTTAGCAGGATATAGTTTCCTTCCTTATCTCTTTTAATTAGATCAGTTTTTGCTTTTGCTTTATCTGAGATAAGGATTGCTACCCCTGCTTTTTTTTTTACTTTAGCTGAGGCATGATATATTTTACTCCAGCTTTTTACCTTAACTTAACCCTGTGTGTATCCCCCTGTTTCAGATGTGTTTCTTATAAACAGCATATTGTAGGATTAAGATTTTTAATCCATTCTGCTATTTGCCTCCGTTTTATGGGGTAGTTTATTCCATTCACATTCACAGTTATGATTATTATCTGTTTCTTTACCTCCATCCTATTTCCTCCCCAGTTAATACTTATATTTTTTCTCCCCTTCTCCCTTCCCCTCCTTAATAGTTTTCCTTTTGATCACCACCTCCCTCAGTATTCCCTTATCAACCCCGCTCCCTTTTCCTCCTCTTCCCCCTTACTTCTTCCCTCCCTCCTCCCCCCCCCCCTTTGGTAGCCCTTTCCCCCTCCTACTGCCTGTAGGATATTTTTATACTTAATGAAGTATGTTATTTCTTCTTTGCACCAAGAGTGACAGGAACAAATCTCATGTGAAGCTCCTCTCCTTCCCCTCTTTCCCTCTAATATGATAAGTTTTGCATCTCTTCTCCATAGAGTCCTAAGCTTAACTGGTTGTTATTCCCTCCTTGCACCAGACTCAATGAGGGAAAAGCAGATATAATACTCATCTCCCTGCCTTCTTTTCCTCTGCTATATTGTTTTTATGCCTCTTTGTGTGGCATAATTTACCCTTTTCTACTTCATTCATTTCTCTTCTTTCATTGCAGTCCCTTTGTAGCCCTTAATAAGATTTTTTTAAATCATCATTTTGTATAATTTATACTCATCCCCTCTACTTGTCTATAAGTAGTTAGCTCTTATTAAATAACAGGGTGTATGTGTGTGTGTGTATGTGTTTTCCTTGTTTACCTTTCTATGTCACTCTTGCATCTCTTAATTGGAGGTTGAATTTTTCATTGACCTCTGACTTTTTCATCAGGAAGGTCTGGAAATCTGTTATATCATTGAATGACCATCTCTTTGCCTGGAAGAATATGCTCAGTCTTGCTGGGTAGGTGATCCTTGGTTGTAACACGAGCTCTTTTGCCTTGTGGAAAATTGAATTCCACTGTCTCTGATGTTTCAGTGTAGAGGCTGCCAAATCCTGTACGATCCTCACTATGGTTCTTTGATATTTGAATTGTTTCTTTCTGGCCACTTGAAGTATTTTCTCTTTTACCTGGTAGTTCTTGAGTTTGGCCACAACATTTCAAGGACTTTTCAATTTGGGATCTCTTTCAGCAGGTGTCCAGTGGATTCTCTCGATTTCAATTTTACCCTCAGGTTCTAGTATCTCAGGGCAGTTTTCCTTAATGAACACTTGTAGAATGTTGTCCAGGCTCATTTTTCCATCATGGTTTTCTGGTAGGCCTATGATTCTGAGGTTATCTCTCCTGGATCTGTTTTCCAGATCAGTTATTTTTACATTGAGATATTTTACCTCTTTTTCTAATTTTTCATTCTTGTTGTTTTGTTTGACTAATTCTTGGTTCCTCATAAAGTTATTTGTTTCAATTTGGTTGATTCTGGTTTTTAGCAAATCATTTTCCTTGGTTAGTTTTTGGAGCTCCTTTTCCATATCATACACTTTTCTTTTTAAGGAGCTGTTTTCTTCATTATAATGTTTTTCTAATTCTGCAATTTAGATTTTAAAGGAATTATTCATTTTGTCTTGTATCTCTCTCATTTGGTTTTCAAAGTTCCTTTTGAGCTCATCTAGGAGAGCTTTCTGTGCTTGGAACCCATTTCTTGTTGATATTTCAGCTGTGGTTGTGGAGTCCACATTGTCTCCCTCTGAGTTTGGTTCTTCCCTCTGAGGATAGTAGGACTCCAGAGTCTTTGTAGTCTGCTTTCTACCCATTTTGAGGCAGGGCCCTAGCCACACCCTTCCTCTAAGGATCCCAAGCCCCTTTACTGTTGAGGGTTTTGCCCTGGGCCAATAGTTACTATGTTTTCGAGGGGGGGAGGGGCGTTGGAGCAGGCTGGGTTCAGTCTGCCATCCTGGTCCTCAGAGGTCCTGATAGGGTTTTTTTTTTTTTTTTAAATTTCTGGACTATGGAGTGGCAGTCCCAGGAATATTTGCTGTCCTAGACAGGGGCCCTGCATTTGGTTCTTACCTTGCTCTTTCCAGTCTCAGCCCTTTGGTGAAAGGCCTGGTAGTGGCCCTTGTGGTTGGTGGGACGACTTGCCCCCCTCTTTGGTCACGCCTCCTCTTTGCCCCTCCTGTGCTGTCGCTTCCCGGCCTGCCCCTCGAGATACATGTTTAATATGAATAGTCTGTAACATATAACCAATGAGGAAGTTCAAAGAAGAATAGGGGTAATGTCATTAAGGAGATATATAGTAGGAATAAAAAATTGGTGCTGATAAAAAGATGATGAAAAAGGATGACAAATGGATAGCCAGAATGCTCCACTGATATTCTTGTGATTACAAGAGGAATTGAGGCAGGTCTTTAGCCCATTGGGTAAATCCTCTATGAAGAGCTTATGGGAGGGCATGGATATTGATTACACAAGATGGTCAGGCATGGATGGGTTGCAATCTGCATTTTTGGAGGGAGACGAGATCCTAGATCTATTTTAATATTCATTTGTTTGTTTGTTTATCTATGAAACTTCATGGGAATTTATTGTTTTCTAGTACACAAAATATAACCTATTTGAGTATTTAAACACATTACATCTTTGCAAAAATTTATCACATACTAGGGCATGAGGAACTCATAACTAAAAGCAGAAAAATTAAATGAATCTTTGGTATGTTATGAAGAACAAAACTGATCAATCAGGAAAATATGAATAAAGTACACAAATGGATTCAAAATAACTTTATCCTAAGAATGAAAGGTTCAAAAAATAAGTGACAGAAAAAATAAATTATTACATTAAAGAAAAATATTATGAGACAACATATTGAAATGTATGCCTTTGAACTCCTATATTAACAAAATAAAGAAAAGACTAACTGTTTGAGCATATATGTTTTACAAATACCTACAAAATCAAGAGAGCTACTAATTACCAAACAGGCTCAAAAGTAGACATTTTTGAAAAAAAAAAAAAGCTCCCCAAAACTGCTAAGCTGATAAATAAAACAAAGAGATGTTTTTTTTTCAGATGGCCAATAAACAAGAGTTAAACTTTTGGCCCACCTGGTTTTTTTAAAAAATAAATTATTCTCATTAAAAATAATGAAGGTGATTTAAGAATGAATGGGGGAAAATAAAATAGGTGGAAACTTAAATGACATTAGTTAATGGATGAATATTTACCAAAATAGAAAATGACCGGATCAACAAGAGAATAGAGAATCTAAAAATTTCAATCTCAGAAAGAAAAATTGAGCAAGACACAAATGAACCTTCAAAGAAAAACAACCCTGATATATCCCTGATGAATTTGCAAGTGAATTATATCAAACACTTAAATTGCAATTAATTTCTGTGCTAAATAAATGCTTTGCAAAAATAGAGAAAGATGAAACCTTACCAAATACTTCTAGCCCGACATAATATTGATATTCCAAATAAGGAAAGATAAAGTAGATAAAAAAGAACTATAGAACTATCTTTTATTAGCAAAGAGCTACAACAATATAGCCAAACAATTATTCGAAATGACCAGGGTTAGAATTATACCAGCAATTCAAGGATGGTTCAACTTTAGGAAAACTATGACAAAAACTTTTAGATATTTGGGATTCATTTACATAGTGTCAGTGTTTCAGGCTATAGACGATCCTTTATCATGAAGATCATGAAGAGAGGATGTAAAGAGAAGAAAGCACATCATAGAGTCTCAGTGAAATATTCCAAGAGTAGGAAGAGGATGAAAAGCCAGTAGATGGGAGAGAAAAAGAATTGTCATAGAATCATGAATATGTAGTATTACAAAAGCCAAGGGCAGAGAGGGAATCAGCAAAGAAGAGGTTGTGTATGTAGTGTCAAATGTTGGTCAAAGAGAATAAGGACAGAAAAAAAGTCCTGGTGATGAGAAGTTCATTAGAAAGAACTATTTCAATAGAGCGATGGAGATGCAAGACTTGAAGAATGTTACCTTGTGCTCAGTAAACTCAAATGGCTCCCTATTACCTCTAGGATCAAATATTAACCCCTGTGTTTGGAATTTAAAGTTCACCATAAATTGGCTCCTTTCTAGTCTTTTTCTTCCAAGTCTTCTTTCATGTTACTCATTTCTACGCACAGTCCAACCACATTTACTTCCTTGCTGTTTCTCACTGATGATGTCCTAATTCCTGTTTCTAAGCCATTATACTCACTGTCTCCTTACCTGGAATATTCTCTGTTTTCAGTAAACTCCTTGAAGGTAGGAATGGTTTCATTCTTTGTATTTATATCCTCAACACCCAACACAGGGCCTGACACATAGATGATGGATTGATTGATGATAAGTGACGGATAAATGCTTGTTGATCAACTGGACGGATGTTGTAGAAGTAGAGGTAACAAGTATAGATTATGCTAGAGGTAGGATGGTAACTTGATGGGATGTCAGGGTCATGGAAATCTCTGTTTGGCTAGGATATATCTGAGAGTATTTGTAGATTGAAAGAGAGAGGGAAATTTTGAGATGAGAGGGAGACAGAGAAAGATGGAGAGGGAGAGAGAAGAGAGAGAGGGAGAAGAAGAGAGAGAGAGAGAGAGAGAGAGAGAGAGAGAGAGAGAGAGAGAGAGAGAGATGATTGATGGGGCAGAATTATGAAAGAGACCAGAAGGAATGGGATTGAGGTTACAAGTGGAGGGACTGACTTTAGCAAGGACAGTTTTCTCTTCCTCTGAGACCAAAAGGAAGGAAAAGAGAACAGGTGAGAACATTAAAAGACAAAAGGAGTAGAAGGAAGTTAAGGGAATTCACGTTGATGGCCCCAGTGTCCTCCAAAGTAGGTGGGGTCATCTGCATAACAAAGGGTAGGGGAATGGAGTTGGGCACTAGAGATGGTTTGGAATAGTTGCTGTGGGTAGTATTCTAGAAGCCAATAAGAGAAAAACAGAAGGTTCCCTTATACATTCAGAGAAAGGAAAGACTTCTATGAACTGATGTAGAGTGAAGTGAGCAGACCCAGGAGAACAGTTTATGTAAGGAAGGCAGCATTGTAAAGACAAACAGCTTTGAGAGACTTAAGGGTTCTTCTGATCAATTCAATGGCCAACCATGATTCCAGAGGACTGGGGATGGACTATGCTACCTGTATCCTGACAGAGAGTTGATGGAAGGTGCAGAATACCGAGATTAGATATGGACAATGTGGGAATTCATTTTGTTTAACTATGCATATCTGTTACAAGGGTCTTGTCTTATATTGAGAATGGTTAGAGGGAGAAAAGAAATGCTTATAAATTGAAAAATAAAGATTTTTTTAAAAAATCACACAAAAAGATCCCTGTGTAGTAGTGAAGGTTAAGAGAATTGCCCAATGTTATCTGTAAATAGACCTGGGACTTGAATCTGGGTCTCCTAACTCTGAGTCCAGTCATTTGTACTGTATCATATGACTGTACACCCTCATGTCTCTATGTGGCAATATAATTTTAGGTCTTTCAAAGGACATAATATTACTTTAACCACAGCAACAGTACAATTCCTGATGGCATTTTTTAAAAAGCTCTCTTCAGAAGTAGTAATGTGAAATTGCAAAAGAGCCGCAAGCAACCCTGGGGCTATCTTTTGGTTTCCTTGTTCCAGGAAGAAGAGAAATCAAAATGACCCTGCCCTAATTTATCAAGAAGAAAGAGGGAAACTGTTTTAGAAGTCAATGAACAAGACTCAGTTGTGGTTATGTAGCTTAGGGACCTCAACCTTTGTTTCTTGTGCAATGAAGGAGGTGGAGATTTAGAAGTTTTGTGACAACTCAAACCGCTTTAGTAGAAACTGGAAATAAACAAAGGGTTAGAGGGTGTGGAGAGGCAAGGTGGGGGATTGGGCAGAAATATTTCCAAAAGAAGAGGTAAAGGTCTCAATTACAGAAGAGAAATATCACCATAATTGTTCTTCTGAAAAATTTCCACCACTCATTCTCAAGCTTGAGAGATTCTTTGCCTTAGGGAAGAGAGGCAACTAGGGGGAGCTAATGGTCTCCCTATTAGGAGCTGTAAACTACATGCTATATTAGTTTCTATAAATATTTGGCACGTGAGTAGTGAGTAGGGAATAACGATCAGGTCCGAATTACTTATTTGCTACTTTGTTAAGTGGTGAATTTAGTATTGGCTATCTTCAGACACACCAGGTACTAGTGATTGCTTCTGATGTGACAGCTATTGAAATGGCCATAAGAAAAACTGGTGTTGGGTAGGAATAGTCCTCCAGAGCCTTCCTGTGTGGCCTCAAGCATCAATTCCTTCCAGATGGTCTTCAAAACAGCTGCCTCCCTGAACTGGTTCCCCCAGGTCTTTAGAGCTGAAAGAGAGCTCTGAGGCCATCTGGTCCAAACCTTTTATTTTACAGATAAGGAAACTGAGGCCCTGTGAGTTTAAGGGAAATTGCCCAACATTATGTAAGTAGTAATCAGAGTCAGGATTTGAACCCATGTGCACTGATTGTATGCAGTTAGTGTTTTTTCCACTGTAACACATTTCTCACTTTGACCATACTTCTTTCTTCCTTATATCTTTAGAGTAATTTCTCATAAATACTGCCAGGGAGGATCTTCAAACTATACTCCAAAGCTATCTATCTATCTATCTATCTATCTATCTATCTATCTATCTATCTATCTATCTATC
>NW_027185798.1:41873896-41899189 GCF_028583685.1 Petaurus breviceps papuanus
ATCTATCTATCTATCTATCTATCTATCTATCTATCTATCTATCTATCATCTATCTATCTATCTATCTATCTATCTATCTATCTATCATCTATCTATCTCTCTGTCTGTCTGTCTGTCTGTCTGTCTCTTTATATTTATCCTTTGTATGTTCATAGCTAGTTGCACATTATTTCATCAGAATGTGAGCTCCATGAGCCATCACTATGTTTTTGCATTTCTTCCTATCTCCCTTGCTGAGCACAATAAGCAATTCAGAAATGCTTACTGACTGACTGATTTCTCCTCTCATCCTCTCTGGTTAACTTCCTTAATGTCCTTTGACTAATCAACCAGTTGGCCAGTTCACAATTGTTCATCGAATGCCTAGAAGAGCTATAACCAGAACAGGGCAACCTGGGCTTTCCCTCAGGGCACTGAAATATAGAAGATACTGACAATACTTTTATACCTTCAATGAGTAGAAGCAGCTGATTTCAGCACACAGCTAACAATCATAACTAAAATAGGAAGCTATCATGTGGCACACTTCCTCTCTCAAATGATTGAGCTTTGTGTCCCATGGTTTGGTGTCTCTCCCTGAGGTCCCCCCATCTTACATCTAGTATTTCCCATGGTGGTGTTAGCCACAGGGCACTGAAATTAAGAATTACGGTTCCATTACAAGGCACACAGCCATGTTAGGAACTCTGAAGGATACAAAGTATGAGGTCTATAATCCTTATCTTCAGTTTGATGTCATCTTGGCAAGAGGTCTATGATACCATACCCCAGGAATGTATGCTTGGTCCTGTGATGTTTAACACTTTTATCAATGGTTTGGGAAAAGGCATAAATGGAATGCTCATCACACTTACATATGATACAAGCTGAAAGACAGAGAGGATCAAAAAAGAGATATTAACAGGGTATAGCATTGGGTTGAATTGAATAAAATGAAATTCAATAGGGATAAATGTAAAGTCTTACACTTGGACTCAAAAAATCAACTTCACAAGTAAAAGGTGGGGGAAGCATAGTTAGATAGAAGTTTGAGAAATATCTGAAAAATAGTGTAGTCAATAGATAATGGGCTCAATATGTTGACAGTTGAGGTATCAGTCATCGTCCTGAAATTAAAAGCCAAAACCCCTAAAATCAGGAGTTAAAAATATCTCTGTGTGAAGTCCTGGAGTATTGTGTTCAGTTCTGAGTACCACTTGAATTTAAATCTACCCTCAGATGCTTACTAGCTGTATGACCCTGGGCAAGTCACTTAAACCTGCTGCCTCAGTTTCCTCATCTGCAAAATGAGCTGCAGAAGGAAATGACACTCTAGTATCTTTGACAAGAAAACCCCAAATGTGGTCACAAAGACTCAGAAATGACTGAAATGACTAAACAACAAGAAAATCTGAGTACCACAACTTGGTGGACATTAACAAACTGAAGAGCAACCAAAAGAGGGTAACCAGAATGATGAAGGGCCTTACGTCCATGTCATATGATGATTGACTCAAGGAACCAGTGATATTTAGCTCAAATACAAGAAGATTCAGGGGAAATATGGTAGCTTTCTTCAAGTATTTGAAAGGTTGTTATATGGAAGATGAATTAGATTGAAGAAGGCAGAAATGAGAGCGGTGGGTGGAAACTGCAAATAGGCAAATTTAGGCCTGATGTCAGAATAAAACTCCCTAAAAATTATAGCTCCTCATAACTGGAATGGGCTACCTCAATAGGCAGTAAGCCTCCTTTCATTGGAAGTCTTTAAGTAGAGATCGTATGACCACTCGTGTTTGGGATTTCTTTTGGGGAGTGTATGGGACTAGATAGCTGCTGGGGACCCTCCCAACTCTTGAATTCTGTGATTTTCTCTGAGTTCATAATCTGTTTGGGGAAACAAGAATAACCCTTCCCCCTCCCACCCCCGCCCTGATCTAGTGAGTAAAATAAGAAAGCCAAAATGCTAACTCCTGAGGTGTAGACAAGAAGTGCTGTTCAGGGAAAAGTAGTATTCAGTGATTACATCCCTGCTGCTTATGAGTCACCTACCTATTCCTGAGATCATGGCCATAATTTCCACCCAACCAGCCTCTGAGTCACAATGGGGGAACAGTCAACAGTCAGTCAACAAGGATTTATTAAGAGCTTACCATCACTAGGCACTGTGCTAAGCACTGGAAATATACATACAAGTAAAAAAAAAAAAGTCAATTCTTGCCCTCCAGGAGCTGATATTCTAATGGGGAAGATAGTACATTAATAGGAAGTTGAAAGGGATGAGTGTGGAAGGAGGTACCTGAGTGGAGACAAAGTGGAAAAATTCAGAGTCCTAGCAGAGTAGGGAGAGAAGTGAGTTATGTCTCAGGCACTTCTCTCAAAGTGAGAGGAGGGGGCTGACAGCGGGAGAGACATCTCCTGGGTGAAAGGCAGCTAGGAATATGTTGGAACACTCCGGAGAAGGAACCCTAAAAGGGTTAAGTTGTTCCCCCAGACACATTTAGTTGCAAAATAAGTGAAATAGTCAATTCATTTGCTTCCTGAGTTAGCACTGAAGGAACGTATGACAAGAAGGATGTGGGTTGGCCATGTGGTACGTATGAGGTAGAACATGGATAGCCCGAATGCTTAACTTGGTACACATAAAACTGAAAGAAGGCATAGAAGACGCTTTCCAGCATGTTGGATGAGTCCCCTGGGGAGAATTTATGGAAGAACGTGGATAAGAAGCAAATAGGAGGAGAAAGCAGGTATGGATTGGGATGTGCACTGATATTGATCGGATTTCTGGATCTACTGAAGTGCTGAAGTAAATTGCTTAGAGGCCCATAGTTTACATTTACTCTAAAGCTCCATGGTGGCCCAGTGGGTAGAACACTGAGCTTGGAGTAGGGAAGACCTGACTCCAAATCTGACCTCAGGTATTTCCTAGCTGTGTAACCCTGGGCAAGTCACTTGACCTTTGTCTACCTCAGTTTCCTCATTTGTAAAATGGGGGTAATAATAGTGTTTACCTCCCAGGATTATTGTGAGAATCCCATGAGATAATATTTGTAAAGCATTTAGCACAGTGCCTAGTACATAGTAGTTAATTAATAAATGCTTGTTCTTTTCCATGTCCTCCTTGGGACGACCTCTATAGAATCTCATTTTACACATACTCTCCAGAATATAACCTCTAATTCATCCCCTGATACAATTGATAGAGAATAGGTAGAGAATGTCTTCACCTTATATAAAAGGACAACCCCCATGACTCTCTCTCTTCACCTTCTATTCCATACTTTTTGTGATCAGTGCTGTTTATTATTACTATTAATGATAATAAAAATATCTAGGGTTTATATAGTACTTTAGGGTTTACAAATGTCTTACTTTATCTCCACAACAATCCTGGGAGGTAACTGAAGCAGCTGGAGGTTGTGACTTTCATGGGGTCATGCCTGAGGCCAAATGGGAACTCAAGACTCCATCTTGCTGTTTTTAATACATTAAATTACAAGGTCATCTATATTTTCTTGGTCCAAATCACCATTGCCTTGTTTTTAGAGCAGGGACCATGTCTTTGTAGCATGATATATCACCACCACACAGCTAGCCACTTAATGAATCTTGGAAGATGTTATGGTCTTCAGAGATGAACAAGTAGGCAAAAAGGAGGGAAGAAAAGTAATGGGACTGGAATTTTTCCCCAAAGACCCAGGAGAAGTGGCATACTATAAAAGAAATTGTACTGGATTTAGCATCTGAGGACTTGGGTTCAATTCAATTAATTGAACATTAATTAAGCTCTAATTATACTCAAGGCACAGAACTAATGGGTATAAACACAAAAATGAGACAGTTCCTGTTCTTAAGGAATTTGTATTCTTAGAGAATGGGGGGGGGGAGTTGCAACATGTGTACAGATGGAAAAATACAAGTTATTTTGATCAGAAAGAGTGACAAAGCAATATTGATGTGGTTCAGGGGTGCAGGGACCCCCAAAATACAGAGCAGTCATCTGAAAAAAATTTGCAGACTCAATCCATCTCTCGGTCAAATGGCAAAGCTTTATTGTGATGCTATAACAGTGGGCAAAGTTCTTTAGGAAACTTGCAACTTAATGGGGGTGATACTAAAGTTTGTATAGGAAAAGTTAAATGAATGGTGTGTCAAGTATGCTAATACTTGGGGAGGAATCAAGGAATGGTCAGCTCTTAAAGGCACATATGGTTTCTATACCTTGGGTGCAGCACCATTCACTACTGGACATCCTGGGGGAGGGCTGGTTCTAAAGGGTGTGTTTTCTGCTCTGCTATATCAGTAAGTCAACTAGTGGTCATGGCTGTCCTGTTTGTACAAGATAGCCTTGGGAGTTGACATCTATAGCTTGACCTCTGGATTGAATCAATAAAGGATAGTTCTGTCTGTACAGGGAAATTCTACAGATGTCAGCTTGTTCTTGTAACAGGGAAGGATAGTTTGTCTTCCTGGGGCCCACTCATGAGTTATTGCTGGAGATAGGGTCTTTGGGCTGGGGAGACATATGATCCTAGGGTTAGGGTCTAAGCACCCCATCCTAACATCTGAGGAAGTTAGGAAAGGTTTCCTGGAGGAGGAGGAAATTGAACTGAGCCTGGATAGAAGATAAGAATTTTAGGAGGTAAAGGATGAAGAGGGAATGCCTTTTGGACATGGAAAATGACCTGTGAGAGGCAATGGAATGCTGAGTTTGGGAAATATAGCCTAGTTTGGCTGGAACATAGAGTACATGAGGGGGAGTAATATGAAACAAAGTTATCAAGGGGGGTTGGAACCAGAGTATGGAGTGTTTTAAAAGGCAGGCTAGAGAAAATAGGAGCCTCCTGAAAGTTTTCAGCAGAAGAATGATGCAATCAGACCCATGCCTTAGGAAGATTATTTCAGTAACTATGTGGAGAATGGATTGGAGAAAGAAGAGATGGAAGCAGGGAGTCTGATTAGAAGGCTCTCATTCAGGAGTCTAGGAAAAAGGTGATGAGGGCCTAATGTATAGAGGCGGCTGAATGAGTGGAGAGAAGGGGGGCAGATGTGAGAGACATGGGAGTAGGACTGAAAAGACTTAGAAATGGATTGGTTATGGGAATGAGAGAGAAGCAAGAGCAGAGGGTGGCTCTAGGTTCGTAAGCATGGAGGACTAGAAGAATGGTGGTACCTTCAGTAGAGAAGGGGCAAAATGTTTTGGACAAATTGAGCTTAGGATGTTGATGGGCTATCCAAGGGGAGATATTCAATAGGAAGCAAGCAATGAAAGACAAAAGTTTGATTGAGAGATTAAGGCTTGATTATACCTATTTAGGAGTCACTGGTATAGAGGTGATAATTGAAGCCCCTGGAACAGATGAGATCACCAAGGGATGTTTCCAAATGAGGCTCTCCTACTTATTCGACCTTGGACGAGTCACTTCTTTTAGTTTTCTCAACTGTAAAATGAGGGGGTTGAACATGGTTTATTTCTAGTGTGAACTCCAGTTCTAAATCCCATTACATCTAGAGTGCACAAAAAGCAGCAAGGGCAGCTAGATGGCACAGTGGATAAAGTGCCCAGCCTGGAGTCAGAAAGACCTGAATTCAAATCCAGCCTCAGACACTTAGTAGCTAGCTGTTTGATGCTTAGCAAGTCACTTAACCCTGTTTGCCTCATTCCTCATGTGTAAAATGAGCTGGAGAAGGAAATGGCAAACCACTCCATTATCTTTGCCAAGGAAACCCCAGACGTGGTCACAAGGAGTTGGACATGACTGGAATGACTGAACAACAACAACAAAGATATGAGGGAGTTCCTAATTTGTGAGTCAGCATGGAATCTGTGGAAGGAATACTCCATTTGGATACAGAAGATTTGGGTTCAAATCCCATTATTACCTATGTGATATCAGACAAACCAATCCCTCTCCCTGGGCATCTGCAAACGTAATCAGAAGGAATTTGGACTAAATGATCCATAAGGTCCCTTCTGGCTCAAAATCTATGGTAATTTCACACTTCTGAAAAACCTGTTACAGGAAAGTGGTAAATATTTAAGCAACAGTTGGTGTGTCTGCAATTAAAAGTTCTACTAATGAATTTAATGTGGTAAAAGGGCAGCAGAGGACAATTTGGCTCCAAATGGAGTGTTAAGATGGCGGTAATAGAAACAATCTGTTCAAGAACAGGTCTTAGAGGGCATGGAAAACAAAAATAAAAGACAGCAAGTGGAATGGATAAATAATGTAGAGAGGCAATAAGAACTACATCAAAGTGGTAGAGAAAATAGCAAGAGGAATAAATCTTGAAGGATGGGTGTCATTGTCTGAAGAGAAAAGAGAAGAGATAAAAGATGCAGGTAAAATCTCATTGGCCTAGGCATCCAGAGACCTGAGTTCTAAGACAGTCTCTGTCACTAACCTACTGTGTGTCCATGGGCAAATCACTTTACTTTATGAATCTCAGTATCCAGCTTGGTCAAATGAAAGGATTGAACTAAATGATGGGGAAGGTCCCTTCTGGCCCTCAAATCTATGATTATAAATTAGATTTTCTTTTTTCTTTTTTTTGCTTTTTGGAGGGCAATTGGGGTTAAGTGACTTGCCCAAGGTTGCATGGCTAGTTTTTGTGTTAAGTGTCTAAATCCGGATTTGAACTCAGGTCCTCCTGACTCCAGGGCTGGTGTTCTATTCACTGCACCACCTCGCTGCCCCAAAATGACCCTTCTCACTTTTTTTTTTTGCCCTTTTTTTGGAGGACAGTTGGGGTTAAGTGACTTGCCCAAGGTCACACGGCTAGTAAGTGTTAAGTATCTGAGGCCAGATTTATAAGTTTGATTCTCTAAAAAAAACCCAAACAAGTGATATCATGGAAAGGACAATCATTGGGTGAGGTAAAAATGTAACAAAAATAGATAACACGTCCTAGGGAACTAGCAAATGAGTCTGTCACTTGATGAATTGAAGCATTCTTTGCAAAAAATGTCATTGGTTCTTCTAAGGAAGAGGAAAAGGAATAAGTATACATATAGCATCTACTATATGTCAGGCACTGTGCTAAGGACTTCCTACAAGTATTATCTCATTTGATCCTCATGATCATTCTCTAAGGTACATGCCATTATTATGCCCATTTTATAGTTGAGAAAACCAAGGTAAATGGAAGTTAAGTGACCTTCCCAGAGTCACACAGCTAGTAAGTGTCTGAGGCTAGATTTGAACTCAGGTTATTTGGCCTCCAAGCTCAGTGCTCTATTCATTGTGCTACCAGCTGCCTCTATAAGTATAAGTATTAATCTTCACAAGTCATTGTAATTTTAACGAAGTATACTTAGAAAATGTTGTACATGAAAATGGGAAGTGGTTCTATCTATAGCATACTAGAGTTCTAGTCTAATGTGTACCTGAAACATGAAGACCCAGTAGTGCATCATCCCATACAACTCACCCTCTGCTTGGGGACCTCCAGAATCTGTTACTGTAGTGCTTTTCTTTTTGGGAAGCTCTTCTTTTCTCTTAAGTCATTCTCTGCTTCTCTATAACTCTTACTCACTTTCCCCCTACCTCTTCACTCTATTAACAAGCAAAATACATACAATCCCTTTTCTGGGAAAAATAGCTAACATGGTAGATGGTAGACTCGAGATCCCTAAAAAATCTCAATAAGTGAGCCATATCTAATACAACTGAATGAAATAGAAAAAATGTAAAGACCTATACTTGGTTCAAAAAATCAATGTTAAAAAGAACAAGATTGAGGAGACATGGTTAGATAGTAGTTCCCACAAAAAATATCTGGGAATTTTCGTAGACTTCAAGTTCAATATGAGTCAACACTGTGACATACCCAAAAAATTGAATATGATCTTAGGTGGCATTAGTGTACAGAATAAGGGAAGTAGAAAGTCTGCTTTACTCTCTCCTGGTAAGACTATGTCTGGAATATAGTGTTCACGTATGAATACTGTTTTAGGAATGATTGTCATGAGTTAGAGCACATTCAAAGGAAGGTGCCCAAGATGATGAAGGGCCTCAAGATAATGCCATATGGGGTTCAGGAAGGAAGGAATTAAGGATGCTTAGCCTGGAGAAGAAATGATTTGGAGGAAGAAGAAATAGTTTTTAGGTATTTGAAGAGTTGTCATATGGAGGAGAGATTGGTCTCATTCTTCTTGGCCCCAGAAGGAAGGCCAGGAGCAAAGGGTGAGGGAAATTATGGAAAGGCAGATTTAGGCATGGTGTAAGGGTAGTGCCCCTCTAGGTTACCCTATCAACTCTCCTTGACAGTTTGAGTTCCATGGGGGATAGTTATTTCAGGTTCAATGTACTCTGGGTCCATATTCCTAAACTATGTAGCTCATAAGTCCCCATCAGTGTTCTTATTTACCTTAATAATCTGCCAGTAGGCAGAATAAGCTCGAACCAAAGGAACTTATCAAGCTGGTATCTTAAGAATAATAGTAACAAAATACTTCTCCCCAAATGTGGGGCATGCTGACCCACAACTACACATAGTGTCAGTGGAGAGAGTGGAGACATATTTAGACTGTTCTGGGAGAGAAGTATAACTAGGGAATACATGTAGGGCTGACGACTCATTACTGCGTCATTGTAGGACCCAGATGCCCTTTCCCTTCTGTAGTGTGCTCCTACTGCCACTCCTGGGTACAGCACCTTTGTGGGGCATATAGTTCTGATGGCCCTCTTCTCTGCTGAGCAAGGGGCCTTCTTGTTGAGTAGAACACTGAAAGATGTAATATTGATAGTGGAGAAAGAAATCCACTCTTTATATTCTTGCCTACTGGTAGAGAAACAAGGGAAAGTGCAAAAAGTAATCCCCTCACAAGAGCTGGTTCTTTCTTCATCCCTGGCTTTCCCCCCCACTTCAAAATGTCACACTCATGAGACCACTCTCCTGTCTCAACTGATTCTGTAAACTGTATCTTGATTTTCTTTTTTTTTCTCACAACAGCTCTGGGAGGTAGGTGTTATTATTGTTATTGTACAGGTAAGAAACTTAGGCAGACTTTAAGTGACATCCTGTGGGATCACATGGCTAGTACGAGTTTGAGGTAGACTTTGAACTTAAGTCTTTCCTGATTCCACTTACTGTGCTCTATCCTTTTTTTTTTTTGGAAGGGAGAAGACAGGGCAATTGGAATTAAGTGACTTGCCCAAGGTCACATGGCTAGTAAAGTGTTAAGTGTCTGAGGCCGGATTTGAACACAAGTCCTCCTGAGTCCAAGGCTGGTGTTCTATTCACTGCACCACCTAGCTGCCCCTGTATCTTGATTTTCAAAGGGTCAACAGGAACATGACTAATTCTTGGACAAACAGTCATTCAGTTGTGTCCAATAACTCCACAGACCATAGTATGCCAGTACTGTCCATGGGGTTTTCTTGGTAGAAATACTGGAGTAGTTTGTCATTTCTTTCTCCAAGCAGCAGTTAAGTGACTTGGCCAGGGTCCTGCAGCTAGTAAGTATCTGAGGTCACATTTGAACTCAGGTCTTCCTAATTCCAGGCCTAGCACTTTATCCACCAAGTGAGTCACCTAGCTGCCTCAACAGTGGGTAGCTTCCCTTTAATTCCATTGACTTTGATCAGAAAATTTCCACATTTCATTAACAGATAACAGCATAGACATGTCTTTGTACATCGTTTAAGAACATGACACTTTGTTGTCTCTGTTACTGGTCCTAATTTTCTGTGGTTTCATCAAGTGGGATGGGAGGATTAATTGGTCAGCATATCCTGATCACTCCCCTTTTCCCCCCCAAAATAATGAAAAATTCCTAGTAATTAGAGCTATTCACTTATAGGATGGGCTGCCTTGGGAGGCAGTAGGTTTTCGTTACTTAAGGTCTTTGAGTAGAGGCTAGGTACTTTGACAGGAATGTTGAAATCCTATTTGAGTTCATATTATGCTAAATGGTCCCCTAGGTCCCTTCCAATTTTGAGATTCTGTGATATGCAAGCCCTTGAAAAATTTGAAGACAGTCATCATGTCTCCCTTAAGTATTTTCTTCCCCAGGCAAAGCACCTTAGTTCCTTCCATTAATCCTTATTTAACATGGGTTGGAATCCCTCCACCATTTTGATTACTTTCCTCTGCATCACTTCCATTTATCAATGTCCTCCATCGATGACATAGCCAGAGCTGAACACACCACTCTGTCTGTGGTCTGAACAGGCTGTGTTTAGGGTCACAACAGTGGGTTCATCACTTACCTACTTCTGGACACCAGAGTTCTTCTATTAATGCTGCCTGAGACCGAATTAGCTTTAGGGACTGCCAAGTCACGCTCTGAGCTTGCAGTCTACCCGAATGCCCAGGGCTTTTCTATAAGATGGAAAAATTATCAGGCTGCAGCAAGAATCTTGAAGTTTTAAAGGAATTTCCAAAAGACTTTGGCTCCTTTGAGGGATCATTAGCCAAACAAACATAACATCATTACTGGAAAAATAGAGATATGGCCAGGATTCAGAGGCATTGAACTGAAATTGTAGAGAGAATTAGAAAAAAGTCCTAAATTTAGTTAATCCGATTATCCAATCAGGAATGCTTCCAAGAGGCAGTTATTCACAATCTCTATTTTGAAGAACACGAGTTTTTTAAAGATAGGTCTGTCATGGTATACAAGGAGAAAGCCTTGGTTCTTAGAGTCTTAAAATTTGAAAATAACATTTATAAGGAGTTTTTTTTTAAAGAATTAAAATTGCATCTATGGCCAAAATTACTTGCCTTGAAATTCCAAGCAAAGTTTATAGACCTTCTTATAGAGTCCTGTTTATTCTTCTTTAGTAAGGAAAGTTCCTATAATCTAAATTTCTTTATAGTATTTTTTATTTTATTTTGAGTTCCAATTTTTCTCCCTACCTCCACCCTTTCTCCCATCCATCAAGAAAGCAAGAAGCACAATACTCATTACATATATGAAGTCATACAAAACATATTTCTGCATTAGCTATGTTCTAGAGAAAAAAAGAAAAAAAGTGAAAAAATACTTCAATCTGCATTCTGAGCCAATTAGTTCTGTTTCTGGAGGTGGATAGTCTTTTTCATTATGAGTTCTTTGAAACTGTGGTGGATCATTGTATCAGTCAGAGTTACTAAGTCTTTGACAGACTAACCTAAATATTTAGAGATTCATAGGATGTGAGAGCTGGAAGGGACCCTGACAACATCTAGTTCTATTTTCTTTATTTTACAGATAAGGAGACCAAGGCTAAGAGTTGAAATGCCTGAGGTCACACAACTTGTCAGTGGCAGAGCCATGAATGGAACCCAGGTCTTGACTCTGGTCAAGTGATCATGATGATTATTTTCATTATTAATACCAATAATAGCTATTTATATAGGGTTTCGAAGTTTGCAAGACACTTAGCATACATGATCTTCTTTAACTCTTACAATAGCCCTGTGCTGCTTTTTATTCCCATTTTATAGATGAGAAAATTGAGGCTTAGAGATGTTACATTTTCTCTTCTCTGCTTCATAGAGGGGATGAAAATTTCCAATGATTTCTACAAAACAACTAAATTTGGTGAAATTTTGCTGTGGAAGTTAGCAATTTTAAAATGGAAAGGCTATGCATTTTAATTTTGTTGTTGTTCAGTAGTGGGAATGGGAACATGACGGCGACTACCCATTCTTTTCATGTCTTCCCAGATCCTAATATTTTAGCAACCAAAAGTAGGGCTGGACTCTTACTTCTTCCCTCTTGAAGCTGGAAACCAGAGGTACCTGAAGCAGTTTGCAGAGTCTTAAAGAAAGAGCAGTCCTCCAAGAGACCCAAAGGGGACTGCCACTGAAGGCTCCTAAAGAGGGACTAGTGAAGACCAGAGCTCTTCTGCCTTTTGCCAACTCCACCTTATCCCTCACTGCAGGGCAGGAACTTCATTTCCACCAATAAGGAGAGTCCCATACCAATGGGCCTTTGGACAGAGGTTTGGGTAGTTTACATTAAAGACCATTTGTAGAGAACTCACACGAGGCAAGCACTCACATGGAGGTCAGAAGAAGCAACACAAGGACTCGCTCAAAGTCTCTCTGAAGAACTTTGGAATCAATTGTATGACATGGGAGATACTGGCAAAGGACCACCTAGCATGGCATACTTACATTAAAGAAGACTATGTTGTGTGAATGAAACAAAATTGTAGTAACTCAAAAGAAACGTGAGATGCGAAAATGCAGAGACATATTCATGTGGACTATTTGTGTCCAATTTGTGTTAGGACCTTCTGAGCTCACATTTGTTTGATCAGCCACAGTTGACCCCAACAAAGTGATGCCATTTTGGTCCTCTTTGATAACAAAGGACAACCAACCAAGGAACCAACCAACCAACCAACACTGGAAAGTAACTAGATACAAATCTTATTTATTTATTTATTTTTTTAAAGCAACTGGGGTTAAGTAACTTGCTCAAGTTTACACGGCCAGTTATTTCTGGGTGTGGTGCTGAGTATCTGAGCCCAGATTTGATCCCCAGGTCATCCTGACACTGGAGCAGGTGCTCTTACTTGCTGAGCTACCTGGCCGCCCCTTAGATACAAATCTTATTGTGGTAGTAGTGTTCCAGTTTTACAGATGAAGAAACTGAGGTTTATAGCAGTTAAGTAGATTGCCCAAATTTACACAAGTGATAAAACAAGAAACCTGGGGTAGGTTCCCAGGTCTTTGGATTCCAAGACCAGAGCTATTTTCACATTTCTGATTTTAAACAGACAAAAGAAACATCTTTTTGTAATAAACGGTCTGTCTGGAGAGACATGGCTTCTATTTTCTCCCAGATAATGGTCAGAAATAGGAGAGGAGAGCTTAAGTAAAAACAACCCTTCCTGGAAGAACAGAAACCAGTCCAGGGAACTCCTGGGTCCCTTGTGTATAAATATTTATGGTGACAGAGTGGGGAAAAGTGGACCAAATCTGTGCTTTTGAGGGATCTCTAAATCAGTTCTTGAAAAAAAAATGACAAGAATAAGTGCCATCAGATGAAAGAGCTTGTTTCCCTGGTGATAAGACCCCAAATAAGACAGGGGTTGTAATGAGTACAAATGGACCCTAATAACAGTCAGTAGCCCAGATAATGAACTAAGCCTGGCATCTTATTAGAAACAGGGCCAATAAATGGTCAAGGAAGTGAAGTTACTGGTGGCAGAAAGTGATCTTGGCATCAGACCAGAGGATCCAGGTAAAGAGATGGATGCCTGGGGAGCCATTGACTGTTTCAGAGTCTGGTATATTGATTTAGGTTAGTAGTCTTAAACACAATTCATCTGGGGTCTGCCTCTCAGCCTAAGGATCTTCCTTTGCACTGCTGTCAACTGGACTCTTGGGGAGTGAATGGCAGAGACGATCTCGCCTGCCTTGGACTGTCAGGCATTAGGCATCAGGCCAGTCTACAGTGTTAGGATAGGGATGGAAACTAGCCACAAAGTATTCAATGACCCAGAGTCATAGATTTTGATGGGGAAAGGATTATAGAGGTCATTGGGTTCAATCCCCTCATTTTACAGATGAGAAAACTGAGTCCCAGAAAAGTTAAACAATTTGCCTACTAAGATAGCAAATGAAAGAGATAAGATTGGAGCCAAAGGACAGCTTACTCCAACTTCAGTCCTCCTTTCTACTGTATCACATTGTCTCTACCTTTCTAATGCCAGAGTTGTCTAGCCCCCTATTTTGGGGGCTGGGGACCTGGATTTGAATCCAAGATCTGGTATTTGTTAGCTTTGGGATCTTGGACAACCGACTTCACATCTCTGTGCCTCAGTATCCTTCTCCACAAAAGAGATAGTAATGATACGACCCACTCACAAGATTCCGCCTAGTAACCATTGAGGTGGCTCATGGAAAGAAATTAATTCATAAACTATAAAGTATGGTACAAATGTCAGTGGGCAGCTATTATCATCATTTCACCATTCATGAAGGACATGTGATTTTGTAGGTATGAGAATTCCCTCCTACCAACACAGATTGTATCCTGAGGAAGTTGTCACTTAGTAGGTAAGTCTTGGAGAACTGTCTGGAGCAGAGCAATGAGGTATCTTGGCTACTTGGACAGTAGCTAGTACATATCAGAAGCAGGACTCAAACCCAGGTTTTCCTTATTCCAAGGCAAATATTTTATTCATTTTCCCATACTGGTGCTCCTCTGAGCCATAAAAAGTCAAGGTAAACTGGTCAGAACTGTGTAGAATAGGATTCTTAACTTTATTGGCTCGTGGATTCCTATGGCTGTCTTGTGAAACCAATGGAACCCTTTCCAGAATGTTTCTAGGTGAATAAACAAAATGATATTCAGTCATGTCTGACTCTTTGTGACCCCATTTGTGGGATTTCCTTGGTAAAGATACAGGAGTGGTTTGCCATTTCCTTCTCCAGCACATTTTATAAATGAGGAAACTGAGGCAAACAGGCAAAACACCCACTCTGCCGTCCCCAAACCAGACAGGAAGCAAGTGACTTGTCCAGGGTCATATAGTTAGAAATATCTGGGGCTGGATTTGAACTCCAGTCTCCCTGATTCTAGGCCCTGTGCTCTATCCATTGTACTACCTAGCTACCCACTGGCAGCTGTGAGTGAGCATCAGCATTTCTGAGGAAATCAGAAAAGGCAGGGGCCTCAGAAGGCACAAAGCAAACAATTTTCAAATAAAAAGCAGGCAGTTTTACATGAGAGACCAGTACACTTGACGTAAGGAAATGAGCTGAGCAGTTAACCCTGAAGACTGATTTCGAAATGTCAAAGTCACTGAGCCTGTCAAGGTTCACTGGAGTCATAGCCCTGGTACTCTCATTTTTTCCTAAGGTCATCCATTCTAGCTCTGAAAGGCCCAAATGACAAATGAAACTCCAGCCAATGTCCCTGAATGCCCTCCCACTGGATGGGGATGCAGTTTCATAGAATTATAGACTTGGAGATGGAAGGGACCAGAGAATTTATTGTATCTAATTCCCTCTTTGTATAAATGAAGAAGCTGTGGGTCAGAGAGATGAGATGGGCTGCCTGTTAAAGGCAGCGAGTAGGGAAGTCAGGATATGAACCCAAGTCTTTTGGCATGAGAGACAGCATAGTAGTGTGGATTGGACCCCAGCCTGGGAATTAGGAAGACATGAGTATAAATCCTACTTCAGACACTTGCTGTTTGACCTTGAACAAGTCACTGAAACCGGTGGTAACTCAGTTTCCTTATTTGTAAAATGAGCTTGGACATGATGACCTCCAAGTCTCCTTCCAACTCTAAATCTGTAATCCTATGACTCTGAATTCAGGAGTCTTCCTCATCAATTCTACAAGCATTCATTGAGTGCCCACTATGTGCCAACACTGTGCTATAGGCTTTGGATTCAAAGACAAAAACGAAACAGACCCTGCCCTCAAGGACGTTATAGTCTACTGTGGGGAAACAAGTGCTTGGATAGATAGATGTATACAAATTATGGAAAGTAAATGCATTGTAACTTGGAGAGGAGTGACAGGAAGGGCTTCCTGGAGGAAGAAGTGGCACCCGAGCTGTGCTTTGAAAGAAGCTAGGAATCCTAGGAGATACAGATAAATAGGGAGAACATTCTAGGAATGAAGGCCACCATGCTACTTTTGAAGGTCCTTACTTTCCCGTGACCGATGCTACTTTCTGACTCATGTCCCCTGCTTAAATTTATTCTCTGTTCCTGATGCTCTCGAATACCCATCTCTTCTGATTTCAGAGCTCTTGGAGCATTTCAGCTCTCCCTCCTTCCCCTACTGTCTCCCAGGAAATGAAAATGAATGTTGAAACCACCACCTGCCCTGACACCCACTCTGCAGCCCAGAGCCAGCCTTCCAAAAACCAGGCAGGAAGCAAGGCATCGGTCTGTGCCCGGTGCCTCTCTGATGGAGTAGCTCAAACCCCTAGCTTGCTCCAAGTTACACTGGAGAGAAAGCTGGTCAGGAAACTCCTTCCAATCATTTATCAGCCATCTGTCTTTCCCTGAAAGGCAGCCAGGGCTAAGTCAAACCAGCCATGTGCTGCTGCAGCTGGGTTGGAGAGGAGTCTGGGTGGGAGATTTTTTTGGGGGGGGAGAGGCTGGGTAAATGCAGCAGCTTTGGCGGGTTACCTACCACCTTGAAGTCTCAAAGTCTTCTCCAAGATGGCATTTAAATAAACTCCGCAGTTCACCAGATGACATTTGGCCAAAGCACCAGACTCCAGGTAATAGCAGCTTTCACGGATGCCATTATGTAATTTTAATTTAAGTTTATTCATAGAACAAACTGGAAAGGAGACACCTTAGAGAACAGTTAATGGTAACCTGAGGAAGGGAGATGGATTCTGGAATGAGACCACAAGTGTTCAAATCATAACTGTTATTCCCTGTGTGGAAAAGTTTCCTCAGCCCTTTAGGTCTCAGCTCCTTTGTCAGTGAAAAGAAGAGGGTAGGCCTATATGGCCTCTAAGATTTCTTCTGGTGTGATCTTATGCTCTCATCCAGCCCCTTCATCTTACAGATGGAGAAACTGAGTCCCTTAAAGGGGAAGGAACTTGTCCAAGGAATGCAAGTAATGAATAGCAGAATTGGGATTCAGACTCATACCTATTCTACACCTCTCCTCTGGAATTGACTTTTTCCCACCCCCACAAGAAGCCTCAGACTCTTTCTGTGATTTTGGAGTCCTCAAAGCAGATATTAAACATTCTTCCTTTAAGGCTACTTAAAATGGATGAACTCCAGGAAAAACACAAAAATGTGCTTTCAGGCAGGGTAGAAGAAAAAATCAGCAAACAGGTGGTGCTCACTAGGACAATAGAGGTGCAAAATGTTTTTATACTTATAAGCAGAAGCATTTCTTTCTCTTTTCCTCCATGTTCCACAAAGAGCCCCCAAACTCACATTCACATACTTAGCATGAAGAAATCATACTGTATTTGAAATTTTCCTGGCATACAGCATATAAGCGACCAAAAAGGAAAGTGTGAGGAAGTCAGGCATCCTTGGGTACATCTTCTGGATTCATGCTTCTCTTCCTCCTTTAATTTATATAAGACTAAAAATTGCAAATGATCTCTAAGGCCCTATTCATCTCCAAATCCTATGAATCTAAGTTAGGCGTTTGACCTTGGGCGAGTCATACAGAATGTGTGACCTCTTTGGGCTTCAGTTTGGTTTGGTTTCAATAATCAATCTCCAAAGTCACTTTATTTTTTTAATGATTTTTTTTTAAATTTTGGGAGTCACTTGGGATTAAGTGACTTGCTCAGGGTCACACAGCTTGTAAATATCAGAGGCCAGATTTGAAGTCAGGTCTTCCTAACTCCAAGGTCAGTAACTGCCCCTCTCAAGGTCACTTTAAGCCATCGGTGTTTTGATTCTATTGTGAAGTGAGAGCCCCAGATGTGTGTGTATGTGTGTGTGTGAGAAGGGGGAGAGGGGGGGAAGATAGGGACAATTCACACAGTTGCTGCTCTGGAAGGGTGTGAGAAAATCATTTCCACAGATCTCTTAGGGCCTGTTATCATGGAGAGAAGTTAGAATCCCACTTGCCTGAGGGAGAAAGTGAGGACCTGAAGGTAGGGAAGAACAAGATGAGGAAGTATTCGTGCAGGAGGGGTAGTGGTGGTAGAGGGCTTGTCTCAGGTGTCGACTTTGCTGCTAAAAGTTCAATTTCTTTATAGAGCAGCATATTGACGTAGGTAATTCTCCTGGTCTCCGTGGAAATAGCATCGAACAAGAAACCTCTTCTGAGATGAGTTTCTATTATTCCAAAATGTAGACAAAGATAATGAGTAGTAAAATGAAAATTTTCTGTTTTTTTTCCCCAATCAAAAATCTGTAGTGAAAGAAATAACCAGAGATTTAGCACCTTTGAGATTCCCCGGTATCCATGTAATACATTTTTAACAGCTAATTTCTATGCCTCAAATAATATGACAAATCTAGTTTAATGTAGATTGGGCTTTGGGGAGAAGAAGTATCAAGCTGGTGAAACATATTGGTCTATAATGGATAAAGTGCCTGACTTGGAAACAGGAAAACCTGGCTCTAGAATCCAGCCCCAGCCACTTATTTTTTTTTTTAATTTAAAAAAAAATTTTTTTTTTAAGCAATCGAGGTTAAGTAGCTTGCTCAAGGTTACACGGCCAGTTATTTCTGGGTGTGGTACTGAGTGTCTGAGCCCGGGATTTGATCCAGGTCATCCCGACACTGGAGCCGGTGCTCTTACTCGCTGAGCCACCTGGCTGCCCCTAAGCAATTGGGCTTAAGTAACTTGCTCAAGGTTACACAGCCAGGTGTTTCTGGTTGGGTGCTAAGTGTCTGAGCCCGGGATTCAATCTCCAGGTCTTTTCAACACTGGAGCCTGTGCTCTTACTCGCTGTGCTACCTGGCCGCCCCTCCAGCCACTTATTAATTCTGGGCATCATTTAATCTCACTGGGCCAGAGTTTCTCCATCTGTTTGTAAAATGAGGAGGCTAGCCTCAATATCCACTAGACATGGCTTTCAAGTTTCCGTGATCCTATGACCTTTGAACTATTAACAAATGGTTCATTTTTGGTGCAGAGGAAGAGCACTGGACTTGGAATCAGGAGATGGAGGCTTACGTCCTGACTTTGCTACTCGTGAAGAATATCATTACAGAGGCAGCTAAGCAGTTCAGCGTGTAAGAGTGCCTGACTTGGAGTCAGGAAGACCTGAGTTCAAATCCCATCTCAGACTCTCACTAGCACTTGGGCAAAGCACACTGACTCCATCTTGTAACTCAATTATGGATCTAGTGTAGTTCCCTTTCTATTCAATTGTGGGTCTAGTCCAATTTCTATCTTATGAGAAAACATTATTTAATTATGGGAATTATGAGAAAACTTTATTGAATAGCCCTGCATGACTGGGAAACTGGATCATCTCTACGTGCTGTTTAGAGATCCTTAACTAAGGACCTAGTTATGCTGACCAGGAACTCAGTCGGATCCGAAGATTGATGTAAGGAATTTTCTCACAATTGTGTATCTCAAGCAACCTGTATGTCTTATCTGAAAAGTGGCCCCAAACTAGTCAGCTTTTGTTTCCATGTTCCTTTGAGTGAATGCAGACATCTGGGGGGGGGGGAGTGAGACACTTCTTTTTCTGATTTCAGGAAATGGCACTTGTTCTCTCTCCCCCTCCTAACTTGGAAAATTCCTAATCTTTCTTCCTATTAGAAAACATTACTTAATTTTGTGTCCTGGTTTATTGTTGTCTTTTGACTAATTGGTCTTATTTGATTAATTGGTTTTTTTAGATACACAAAAATCTGCCTCACTTTGTATTCAGGGTCTTTGGACTTACTAGGGAGTCCATTGACAAATTTATTATACATGTTTTGCTAATAAATTGCATAGCTTGTATCACTTACTCAATTATTATTAATTATCCACTACACTGTGTGACCATGGGCAAGTCACTTAACTTCTATTTGCCTGCTTCCTCATCTGTAAAGTGGGGATTATAGTAACACTTACTTCCCAGAGCCATTGTGGGAATCAAACAAGACAGTGTTTGCAGAGTAATTCACAAACCTTAAAGTGCTACGTAAATGTAGTCTATTATTATTTCACCTGCCATTGTGAATATTATTATTAATTGTGTCATTTTCCCTTGTTGGTCCTTAGTTTTAGCAACTATACTACTGGGGCTCTAACAGTAGTATTGCCCAGCTATTGTTCTGGGTCCTTGATACACCATTGATATATTCTGGAATTGATGATGTCTCCATGATGATATGGATTTTCTTGGCTGGGGTATGCTCACTTCCTTGATACCACATACAACATCATGATGTCTAATTCACAGCCAGCTCATGTCATGCCCTTGGCCTTGACTTTTAAAAGAAGACTGAATAACCGGACACTTATTAGTTGTGTGACCCTGGGCAACTCACTTATCCCCATTGACCTCAATTTCCTTATCTGTAGAATGAGCTGGGAAAGGAAATGGCAAACCACTCCATTGTCTCTGCCAAGAAAACCTTGAATGGTCATGAAGTTGAACATGGGTGAAAAACAATAAACAACCAGAGAAGCTGGGATTCTAGGACAGAGGCCAAAGGCACACATAGACTAGGACTTGGTTCTCTAGAGGGAAGAGGTCTACTCCAGGGAACTAGGGAGCTGTTCATATTGAGGAATGGGGGGGTCAGATGGATAGAAGTCCTAGGCAGAGTAGAAGCTGGAGCTGAGGAATAGAAAGGGACAGAGCCTTGCCATGCAAGAACAAGCTAGGGCTTTGCCCTGCATTAGTACCACTTCTCTTTCAGGGGGTAAGGGGACAATATTACAAATCAGGGGGTGGAAGGTGAAAATAAGTTGTATCCAGAGGATCCAATGCCATTGGTAACAATGTCCCCCAGAGTCTCATTTTCCCTATTTGTATTATACTCACTATATATGAGAGTATAATCACCCAGTCTTGTTATGAGTCAGCAAGTCAATAAGCATTTACTATGCAGCTACTATGTGCCAGGCACTCAGTTAAGTGCTAGAGATACAAAAAGAGGCAAAAGATAGTCCCTGCCTTCGAGGAGCTCACAATCTAATGGGGAAGACAACAAACAAGCAAGCAAATATGTACACACAAGCTATGTACAGGACAAATGGGGGTATCTGGGTGGCTCTAGGCACTGGCCCTGGAGTCAGGAGGACCTGAGTTCAAATCCAGCCCTAGATACTTACTAGCTGCAAGATCCTTGACAAGTCATTTAACTGTTTGCTTCAGTTTCCTCCTCTGTAAAATGAGATGGAGAAGAAAATGGCAAACTACTTCAGTATCTCTGCCAAGAAAACCCCAAATGAAGTCATGAAGAATCAGAAGTGACTGAAAATGATTGAACCCACAGGATAAATAGGAAATAAGTACAAGAAGGAAGCTACTAGAATTAAGAGGGATTGTGAAGGGATTCCTCTAGAAGATGGAAGTTTAGTTGGGATTTAAAGGAAGCCAGGGAGGAAAACACTATGTAAGTAGAGAGCGACTTAAATGTGAATCGTTTGTTTCAGCTTTTCTCTGACTGTGTAGCCAAACCATTTAACTCTCAGTTTTCTCTCTGGAAAATCATGTTTGCCCAACTTTCTTCCCAGGCATGTTCTGTGGCCCAGGAAAAGAGGCGTGCTATAGGAGAATACAATAGGGCTGAACTACAGGGTTAAATCCTACTTTAGATACTAGCCAAGTGATCAAGTCAAATGGGAATAGTAATACACCACCTATTTAACAATTGCTGTGAGCAAAGCACGATAGAGATATGTGGTATTGCTATTACTAGAGATGATAAATTCATATAGACTTATCAGAGATAATTGGGTTTATCTGTACTAGACATTCACAAGAGCTAAGATGGATAGCACGTAGAATGCTAAATCCGGAGTGTGGGAGATCTGAGTTCAAATTTACTAACTTAGCTGGGTGACTTCTGGGCAAGTAACCTCTTCTGGCTTAGTTTCAGTTTTCCTCACCTATAAATGGGGACTATAAAGGTACTACCTATCTTAGAGGATCGATGTGAGAGGACCCAATGATGTAACAAATGGACTATGCTTTCCAAACTTTACAATTCAATACATTCGATATATACCATTCTCTCTCTCTCTCTCTCTCTCTCTCTCTCTCTCTCTCTCTCTCTCTCTCCCTCTCCCTCTCCCTCTCCCTCTCCCTCTCCCTCTATATAATATATAGCATGCTTGCTAACATTATTAAATATGAAAGCACTTTGAAAAGTTGAAGTCACAATTCAAATGCAAGGTTATTGTTATTTTGAAAGAGGAGAGAACAGGGAGGAGGGTTGGTGCTGGGCAGTTGGAAATAGGCAAGTAGAATGAAAAACACTAACAGCCATTGTGGCTGTCCCCTTCCCCCCACCAGCATAGAATGTGGTACTTGACAGTCTGGGGGAGATTTAAAGCTTTGGATAAATATAGGAAATACAGATTTGGGCATTTAGAGCTTGAGAAAAGTCCACTAGAAAAAAATGAAAGTTCTGTATAGGCAAATCCAGCCATCTGATTCTAAATCCCATTTCAGGTGGTTCTAATAGAACTTAAAGTATGCTTAATTACTGAATTTTAATTTGAATTAAGAAAAGAGAGGCTCCTAAGGGAATTAGGCAAACAGCATGTGCTGAGATCTAAAGAATAAACTTCTAGGACGGCTCCCAAGCCATTCCCTGATGAGAGTGCTAATTCCATTAGCAGAAACAAGAATGGAAAGTGAGGGAAAGAGAGGAAAAAAGGCTTTTTACCCAAGGAAGGGCTGTGTTGTATAGTGGTAAGAGACCTGGACTATATTTATATTTCATATATATAATATATGTGTGTATGACATATATATATATACATACATACATATGAATACACACCTCTTTCTCTCCCTCCCCATATGTGTGTGTATTTACGCTATCTCATTTGAGACTCATAATCCTAGGAGATAGATCATATAGGTATTAATTACTATTCCCATTATACAGATGGAGAAACTGAGGTACACAAAGGTTAAATGGTGTGCTCATGGTTACAAGACACAACTAACAAGAGTAGACACTGTGACACAGTGGAAAAAGCCCTGATTTGGGAGTTTAGGAAATCTGGGTTCAAGGCCCACTTCTGATATTTTTATTTGTTTATCCTTGGACAAATCACTTTATTTCTCTGGGTCTCAGGTAACTCAACTGAAAATGAGGGAATTGGATTAGATAACATCTGAGGTTCCTTCCAAGTCTATATTTTGAGTGTGAAAGGCAGGATTCAAACCCAGAGCATAAGCTACTTGAAGCAGGGACTCTTCATTTTGTTCTTGTATTCCCCAGCACCTAACATGTCTGACAGTTTTTAGTTTTTTGGACCTGATTTGTGATTGGTTTCACAGGGATAAGGAACCCTATGATAGATTAATAAATGAAAGAAAAAGGATTTCTTAAGAGCATACTATTTGCAAGGCACTGAGAACACAAATAGAAAAAGGACCTCACATTTTAATAGGGGAAGATACATATAGGAGGTTTCTGGAGCTTGACAGTTGGAAAGGTCCTATAGTCCTTAGAGTGCAGCTGCCAAGGAGATGAGAATGTATCTTTTTTTTTTGTTTCCATTCATAAAAATCAAGTTTGTTTCTGAAGTTGAATCATTTGACAATGCTGAGGACTTTGGTGTCAACATCTTTCTTTTCTGAAGGGAGAGAAAGCAGATTTTTATTGGTTAAAAAAGGAAAAAAAACCTTTATAAACAACTACTAAAAACAAAAAAAAGACCCTTTCTTTTCTGAGGTCTTCAGTAGCTGTGGTTGGTGAGTGCAAAAGCAGTTGCCAATTTGCATGTGCCTAGGTATTTTGCATCTGCCCAGATACTGTGAGGACTGGGTTAGATGCATTGCTATTCCTGGGACTCTTGGGTTTACCTGTCCATAGGGTGGCAGTTGGTTAGTGGCTGGTGTTGGTGGGGCAGAGGAAAGCAAGCCCCCTTTCCACAGAGATTGCTCTCTTTATTGTTTGATGACTATGGGGCCAGGCTGGAAGTCTTGATGGAAGTCTTATTCTCAGAATCTTGGCATCACCCTGGGCTTCTCCATTAGGGGTCTGAGAGGAGATAGTGCTTTGATTTGTTTGTCATATACTACCCAGCTGCTTGGAAACTCCCTCTATTGATGCAGATGACGTTATCTTACAGTTCTAAAGCATTGGCTAGTACACGAAGAAGTTATAACTTGCCCAAGGTTTCGTGACCAGTATTTGTCAAGGGCAGGCTCTCTGACTCCTGTTCAACAACTGCTCCTTGCTGGGACATAGTAACAAATGTATGTTGATTGATTCCTGACTCCAGTTCCCGTACTCTATCTGCTACACCGTGTTGCCTCTGAGTTTGCTATGTAATTGAGACTTAATTTTTTTTATCTGTATAACTTTAATGCTTCAAGGATCCAGTGGTCAGGACACTCTTCCTGCCGATTCAAATGCCAAACCTACAATAATTCTGTGGATGGTCTGTGAGAGTTTCTGTGGCTCACCGTCGTGGCTGACCTCCTGGAACTGGGCTAATCTTCAGCAGCCCTAGGTCGTTCCTACACCCAGTTAAGGCACTAAAACAGAATTGTAGTAGAGTTTCACCCATAAATACTTGTAAAGTCTATCTGCCAGATAGGCTTTTATGAAGAAAGCATTTTGTAAGTCATAAAACACCATAGAAACACAAGCTATTATTAGTTGGTTGATTTCCCTTTCTGCAAGAGCTCATCTCCAGTTGAATGGCCATTTGTGAAGTGGCCAGAATAAATAAGGCAATGTGGTACAGTGCAAAGAACAGTGCTTTGGAGTCAGGGGACCTAGGTTCATATCCTATCCTTTCACTCACTATCTGAGTAATATTGGGCAAGTCAGTTAACTTCTCTATGACTCAGTTTCCTCTGTAAGAGAGTTTGACTCAATGACCTCAAAGGTCCCTTCCAGTTCCTAATCTGTGTTGCTATATCTCTGTTGCTGGCTTAGATTTGGCTTGGGGTGGGTTGGGATTAGGGCACAGGGAGGTAGGATGGCCAGAACTAGGGAGCTTGGTGCTGAACCATCTGTCCTCAGCAATCAAGGGGAAGAAAAAATTCAAGGTGTTTTTTTTTAAATAAGCTCAGCAGTGCTGTTCCTTTTTCTTTCTTCTTTTGTATAAAAAAGATCAATCTCATGTCTAATTCATTCGAAAATTCTCCACTTCTGTCTTTTTGGTAAAAATAGAGATCTCTGAGGATTGCAGGTTCCTGCTGAATTTTATGAGCAACTTTTCAAAGTTCAGTAGCTGCCTTCTCTTAATCTTCTCTTAAGTGAATTAAGTGCTATGGTGAGGTTCTACATTGAAAGTCCCAGTGACCCTTTTGGCCAGTCTGCACATCATAAAATGTTTGAACAATTCAAGAAGACAGGTTGACAGGAAGTGTCCCAGATATTGACCATCCTTCAGACCTTACCCTGGGATCCCTGTCAGTTCCTTTTTCGCAGAAATTCTTAACCTTTTTTGTGTGATAGACCCTTTGGTAGTCAGATGATGCCTATAGACCCCTTCTCAGAATATTTTGAAATGCATAAAATGCATAGAATAGCAAAGGAAAGTAGTTATACTGAAATACTGCTATCAAAATGTTAAAATAAATATGTTCCTAGCCCCTACCTTAGGAATCAATAATAGTAATAATATCTATTTATGTAGTGCTTAAAACATTTTACATATATTATTTCCTTTTATCTTTACAGCAACCTTGTGATGTAGGTTCCACAGGGATTTATATACCCATAATATTCCTCATACATTGGTTAGATTTTCCAAGTATTATA
>NW_027185798.1:41899199-41907111 GCF_028583685.1 Petaurus breviceps papuanus
CTCGAATATAGTAGGCACTTAATAAATGCTTATTCCCTTCTTCTGTCCCTGTGCCTGCGGAGCTAGTGTCAGAGCCCATTCAAACCTAAGGTTTTTTTGTCCAGTCCCAGGTCTAGTACTCTATCTACTATACCATGCTATCTTACTTGTGGTACTTGTGTATGTGTGTATATATGTGTTCATGTGTGTGATATATACACATATACATAAGTATATGTATATGTGCATATATGTGTGTATGTATATGTATGTATACAAACTTAGATATAGAGCATTTGCTTGAAAGAATTTATACAGTGCTTTGCCATGAAGCCAAAGGGACCCTGTTAGATTCGAAAAGAGAAAAGTAACCTTTACTTATGATTCAGTAGAACTAAGGTGCACACGGAAGTAAAAAATGTACACATGGGCTGACTGATTAGTTGGAAAAGAGTCAAAGCAAAGAGAAATGGCCTCTGCATAATATCTGGAAATTATGGAAGCCAAGTGAGTTTGTGCAAGAACTATGACTAAAAATTTGGGGAGGAGAGGAAAGGGGGCTCTCACTCTTCCTTTGCGAATAGGGCAGAAAAATTCTCTCCTGTTCTGTATCACCTTAAGACAATTGTTCTGTGTTTGAATCCTTATTGTATCATCTTCATATACTTGTTCTATGTTTTAATGCTTGCAGGGGAACTAGGGATTTGGAAAACTAAGAGGTCAGATTTGAACTCAGGTTTTCATGAGGGAATCAAGGTGGAACAGTGGATAGAACTCTGGGTCTGGTGTCAGAAAGACCTGAGTTTAAATCTGACCTCAGATTTGTGTGTGACCCTAGCTATGTGACCCTAGGCAAGTCACTTAATCCTGTTTGCCTCAATTTCCTTATCTGTAAAATAAGCTGCAGAAGGAAATGTCAATCCAGGCCAGTATCCTTGCCAAGAAAACCCCAAATGGAATCAAAAAGAGTCAGACATGACTGAATGTCTGAACAAACAAAAGAAACTTCCTGCCTCCACGTCCAGCACTCTACTCACAGTGCCACTTAACTACCTCCTTCGGCATTCAGTCTTGTGCCATTCTACATTTCTAGTCATATTTTATATGGCCCTCCATGCACTATATACTCCAGCTAAATTGTATCATCATTCTTCTCATTGGCAATCCCATTCCTACCCATCATCCATTAAAGCCTTATTAAAATTCCACCTTCCCTAATCCCCAGGATCAGTAACAACATCCCTCCTCAGACCTCATATCACACTTTCAGAACTTTCTAATGCACTTCTGGTATAGCTTTGTCTACTGTAGTTGTCTACATTGGTATCCCTTCTCCCTATTGCCTGTGACCTCCATGAGAGCAAAGACTGCATTTTACCTAAACTTTGTATCTCCTCTAACCACCATCACAATGTTTTTTACAAACAAAGAAAGATGTCCAATAAATGTTTGCTGAATGAATGAACGGGCTGCATTGGATGATTTTGTAGGAAAACTTGTAACTATAATGTTTCATGGTTTTGTAATAACCCATAACTCTAAGGTGGCAAATTGACTAGACTTCTCAAAGAAAATAAAATTCCTAGATGTTGTTAGAATCCTAGAAGCTCAAGAAGAGCTGGGAGGAACACTGAAAAAAAGACCCTAGGAGGAGAAGAGGCACTTGGGGAAATTTCTCTTGGAATAGATGGGAAAGGAAAGGATCCCTTCATCGATGAAGATGTGAACTTGAGAAAACCCCATTAGTCTCCCTGAATCCCTGGTTCATTTCTGGGAGTTATCACTAATTTAATGACTACTCATTTTGGTTGTCCAACTTAATGCCTAATTAATTAAGTATTAAGGACAATTCATTAAACATCAACAAGTGCTTGTTGACTTGAATTAATGACATTAGTGTATAGAAATTTTTTCCTGGCCATCTAATGAGCACTGCTTCTTACCACAATCTCTTTACAGTGAAGGAGATTCTCACCTTGGGTAGAAGAGCCAGCTGTAGGTTATACCCCAATCTTAGGAATATGGTTACCCAAATCAAAACCAAAACAGCTGAAAGTGGCTTATCAAAAAGAACATCTGATCCTGGTATATGGCATATGTGTGTATACATATACCCATATGTACATATATGTGTATACATATGTGCATATATGTTTGCATATCTGTGCATATATATTATATATTTAACTATATCTACCTTTCTATCTATCTATCTATCTATCTATCTATCTATCTATCTATCTATCTATCTATCTATCTATCTATCTATCTAATTGTACTGTTACAACAACAACCCTGTGAGGTGCCATAGGTTTTATTATGCTCATTCTATGGATGAGGAAACTGAAGGTTAGAGAGGTTAAATGCTTTATCATGCTTGACCTTATCTCATGTAAGTGCTGGAGGCAGGATTTGACACTACCTCTAAGTTCAGTGTATGTTTTAACTATATGATGCTGACATGATATCATTAGTGATGATGATGATGATGGTGATGGTGATGGTGGTGATAGTGATGTTGATGGTGATGATATCAAAGGTGTGCTGGAAGTAACTCCAATCAAGTCACAAGAGCTGATTGCTAAATTCTTAGTGTCAGCAATTCCACCTTGGAAATTGGCAAATGCAATTAATCAGGGCTTGATTTATTGTTTTGTTGATTGTCTAGACTTAAAAACATGATGGAGAAAATGTGTGACACACATTTTTAGAGACCTACTTTTTAAACATTTACAAGCGCATTTTGGTGTTCTCACTCCACATGATAATTCACACCATTATAGTCCTTTAAAGTTTACAAAATGCTTTTTTTCAAAATGCCTCATTTCATCAGTAGGAAGCTACCAGTTTCTATGATAAAACATGGAACAAACCACTCAAATACCAACCAACTGGCAAGCATAGTAATAGCACACATTTCTGTAGTGCTTTTAAAGTATATGCTCTGCTTTCCTTCCACTATCCTTTGAGGTAGATAGGTCAAATGTTATCATTCCCATTTTACAGATAAGAAAATTTTAGCACAGAGAACTGAACTGACTTGTCTAAGGTTCATACAGTTAGTAAGTGTCAGACATTGGATTTGAAGTAGCCTTTGATACAAAATTGAAAGATGGGTAGAATTGCTATAGGCTGAGAGGGAGGAGGAGGATATCCCATGTAGAAGGAAAGGCAGGAATCAAGACTCAGAGGCAGGAAGGCATGTGGTGTGTTTGGGAAACATCATTCAGATTGTCTGGAACACAGGTTTAGCAAAAAGAAAAGTAAATATGGTTCAAGCATTTCTTTTAAAATATGTAATCAGTGTCAATAGTAACAAAATCTTGGTGCTAGCCAACTCTAAGCTTCAGCCCTGCCTATCAGTCAGGTACCCAGGGGGCTTTTGTCCCTGCTTGTTAACTGATCATTCCTGTGAAATGCTAATGGTGTTTTGCTTATATTGCCCTTGTCACATATTTAGCATTATGCATCTCCAAACACCAGTATTTGGCCTTTTCTTTCATTCTTTTCCATCCTAAGTGCAAAAAGTGGAGTCTCTTTTCTGGTTTGGGGGCAAACATGAGCCACAGGGATGTAGGAATCCAGGAATCCAAGAAAAGTGTTACAAAGAGCCTAGCAACTGATGCCCTGAGGTTCCAAGGATGCTGGGACTCCAGCCCAACAGACACTGTGGGCCATAATGGTCTTGAATGTGAACTTAATGGGGCCACTGCTCTGTAGGAACTGAGCTAGACCTTACCCCAGATGGAGGTAGTAAAAGGGGGAGATTGTGCTCTTGAAGTGTTGGGGTACTGTGTTCTAACTCTGTCTTTGAAGTAAATAGTACTTTGTAAAGGCTAATCTATTGTTAAGTGATTAAAGGGAAGTGTGGGTATTTGTCACTGGTCACCTAAAGAGGGTGAAATGCAATTTGTGGGAGCTCAGTCTGATGGCAGAGAAAAAGACAACCCTAAATTGATCAGTTTAACCATAACCCTAATTCTCAGAGAGGGGAGCTAAGGCTATTCTAGAAAAACACCAGAGGATAAATTTGGATAATTAGTCAATGAGCATTTATCAAGGACCTATTATGTTCCCGGCACAGTGCTAAGTGCTGAGGATACAAAGAATGGCAAAAAAACAATCAACCAACCAACCAAAACCAGTTTCTGCTCTCATGGAGCTTCAGAGTTTAACAAAAGAGTTCACAGTCTAATTTGGGGAGAGAAAACTTGGGAGGAGTTGAAAAAAAATTAAATGGGAAGAAAGAAAAAGATTCAGGTTGAAGGAGGAGAAGAATTCAAGGAGAAGGAAGAAGAAGAGCAGAAGGGCTCAAGAGGAAGAAAAGACAAGGTTAAGAAAGAACCAAGTTGTAGAGGTAAGAGGTGAGTAAAAGAAGAGAAACGTTATCTAGCGGGGCTGTCAAGGTGTGAATCAGATGAGAAGGTGAGTGATCAATTGGAAGTTGAAGTCAATTCTCCATGAGAGGCGCTAGCAAGGGGGGAGAAAAAACAGAGGATCTCACTACCAGCAAGTATGGAGGGTGAATTTACAGCAAAAGTTGTGATGTTTATTTCTGCTACAGACAAGTGACTACCATCTAGGCTCAAAATGAAAGGAAATCTCCCTCTTAGAATAAAAGGTTTCAAGTAATATCTCTTTACTCTCCGGGTTATCTAGGAGAACGTAATGTTCCTTAAAAACACAGATACAGACTATAAAAAAATTATTACATAGAAGAAAAGTGATCTAAAGAGGCAGAAGAAAATCCTGACTTTTCCAGGACAGTATAGGGAGAAAGAATTTTACGTAAAAGAAAACTGGAGGGACTATTAAATACTAACAGACATGTAGTTCTTTCCAAAAAGGAAGGAGATGGATACTCTTAAGAGGAAGTAGCTGCTTGTCCTCCAAGGAATAACAATGTGTATACAGAAATGTGAGAAATATCCAGTAAGAGTAAAAGGAATATGGGACAATCAGTGGTGGTTGGTGAGTCCCTGTGGAAGGGTCTGAAGCAGCTACCTGTCAACCTGATAACAATAAGGAGGTCTGCTTTCTTCCCAGGATATATATCTAATGTGAGACAGAGAAACCCCAATTCTTCATGTCCCCATTTGGGATTTTCTTGGCAAAGATAATGGAGTGGTTTGCTATTGCCTTTTCCATTTCATTTTACAGATGAGGAAACTGAGGCAAACAGGGTTAAGTGACATGCCCAGGGTCACACAGTTTAGGAAGTGTCTGAGACTGGATTTGAACTTAGGAAGACGAGTCTTCCTGACTCCAGACCTGGGGCTGTACCTACTGTGTGACCTTGCTGTCCCTCAGGACTTATGACATTGGATGACTAGTTTTGGTCATGTCCCTGAATCTGGTGACTCAAATGGATGCACCTGATAATCCAGAAGGCTTCTAGAAAGCATTGATGAAAAGTGTAGAGTTTTAGAGTATAATAGGAGATGGGCCATAGTGCGTGCAGTTCTAAGGAGCATGCACAGCATACTTTGCCTGTACGAGTAATAGAGGATTCTTGTTCTCCCTTTCAGAGCATGTCCAGATGCCGACTCACCAAATATCTACATGGAGGATTGAATCAAGCAGAAATTGCTGAGTATCTTCCTAACATCTGGTTTGCATTTGGTCAGTCCCCTATTATATGAGTGAGAAACTGAACACCTTTTAGGGGCAAGTGGGGTTTTCATCACTTCTATGAAATAAAGTCAAGGGTTCCAAAAGAGAAGAATAGAGCTGAGAGGTGAATAGTTGAGTAAGAAGATGGTATATTAGAATGGGACTAGGTTTTCTACTTAAAAGACAGGAATGACAAGCTCCTGATCAGGGATGGGTGAAGTATATTTAACTCGGGCTGTTAAGAATGTATTTTCCTAGAGAACTGTGAATCTGTTCAAAGGGGCTTTAAACCATAAATGAAAGGAGATGCAGAAATCTGCCTATGTATATCCACCAAACTAGAAACTAGAAAGAATAGCTGCAATGTAGGAAGGAAAATCACAGTAGAAATATTCAGAACTTCCCAGGAGATCTAATACAAGAAATACACCAGGAATCAAAAGCTGTGGCCTCAAATATCTATACAGATGTACAAAGTATGGGTAATAAGCAAGATGAACTAGAGAGCCTAATGCAAGAAGGCAAATTTGACTCCAGGCGAGTAACTCTTGTAGATATGACCTGGCAACTGCTTTTGTAGGTGCTGCAGCTCCTGCCTCCTCTGAAGAGGCAGAAAAGAAAAGTGATGTCACCAAAGCCCTTGGCGCTATCAAAGAATTCAACAGCAGAATGGGATAGTATTTTAGCAGTGGAAATAATATTAAAGAAGATGAATTACTGTGAGAAATGCTAATAGTTTGGTTTCCACAGAGTCTACAGGAATAGCGGATGTAGCAGACAGTAGTTACACAGGACATGCAAAGAGGTGTAAATCAGAATGAGGGGAGGAAGGACAGAGTGATTCTAGCCAATCATATAGCTGGAAGAAATCTAAAAGTTCTTCTTGAAGGGGACCCAGGCTGAAACCAGCTCAAACTGACCAGGGTTAGGGATGGTCACCGACTTTTCACTGATAGGCTTTCTTAACTAGCCTCATGAATATTAACTTACACATTCTGCATCGAATTAGAGCCTCATTATCTGCACATGAAACCCACATTTGCCCATGTTCAGGAGGAGGGGGAGTAACATGCAAAGGGCAGTCCAGGAAGAGGGATGTCTCATTTCAGAGGAGCGTGATGTGGGCAGTTTGGTAGGTTGCACCCAGCCAATGGAGAACAAGGCAGGAAATTCACATGGAAGTAACGTAAAAGTATTCACATTTGTCTGAGCCCCCATACTCTCCATTAAGGGGGCCACCCATTTATTCAGAAAGATAAATGTAAAATAAAGGTAATGAAAACTTTCCTGGCTTTCCAACAAGTATTGTTTATTCCTAGAATAAGAATGTTTCTCACATTACCATCCATTTTGCTGTTGCACCTTAAGGACCAGGGACCTTTCCATCTGACTTGCATCTGAAACCTTCTATGAGTTGTCCTCCCTTTTTAGAATGTGAATTTCTTGAAGGTAGAGACTGTCTTAATTTTTTTTTACTTGTTTCTCCATAATTAACCGAGTGTTTTACATTTAGTAATAAATGCTTTTTCATTTGTTCATTCAAATTTGGTAGGATGAAACCCAAGCCTGGGATGTGTCCATGGAATGGTATACTTTAATTTTAAAAAATCAGTGTAGAAAAGGGACAAGTGATAAAGTAGCATTTAATAATAAAATTATATACCCCTGTATTTTATTGAGCAGAGGTATCAGACAGGAGGCCTAGGGAACAAGTTGCTGGATAGTGGTGGTGGTGGTGGGAGACAACCAGATTAAATCATAGTTGGAAAATGTTTAGCAAAATTAATTAAAATACAATACAGCACAGATAATGTTAATTTGTGGTCTTCTAAGCCAATAGATATGGTATTCTAAGTCAACAGAATAGATGATGCCTTTTGGGATCCATTTCTATTTGAGTCTGACATTATTCTGCTTGAGGAGTTTGACATTACTCCTCTAGAGGACCGTAGACCGTATATTTCAGAGAAGGAGACAATTTTAATTGGCAGAGCATGTTCTTCACTGGGATCGCCTTAACATTAATGAAAGCACAGTCCAGTCAAAAAACAGATTTTTAAAATACCCATTTGAGATCATCTAAAAACCAGAGGAAAACGTAGGAGAGAATATTTGAAGGATGTATAAATATATATAACAGTTGGCAGTGTGATTCAATGACTAAGTTTTAATTCAGAGTAACAACACTGACCAGCATTAAAAATAAATGTGGTGTATCATAGCATAAATATCCTTCCTTCCTTCCTCCCTCCCTCCCTCCCTCCCTTCCTTCTTTCCTTCCTTCCTTCCTTCCTTCCTTCCTTCCTTCCTTCCTTCCTTC
>NW_027185798.1:41907121-41908027 GCF_028583685.1 Petaurus breviceps papuanus
CTTCCTTCCTTCCTTCCTTCCTTCCTTCCTTCCTTCCTTCCTTCCTTTCTTTGTCAATTGGGATTAAATGACTTGCCCAAGATCACACAGTTAGTAAGTGTTAAATGTCTGAGGCCATATTTGAATTCAGGTCCTCCTGACTCCAGAGCCGGTGCTCTATTTACTGTGTCACCTAGCCTACCCTGTTGTTTTCTTTCTAAAATTAATACTTCCCTCCCACCACCTCTCCTTCTGGCCCCCACCCACTAAGCAAATTAAAACAAACAGAAGAATAAAACCCTCATATAGTCGCTTAGTCTGGAAAAACAAATTTCCACATTAGCCATGAGCAAAAATGTATGCCTCTTTTGTCATCCTAAGTTAAACCACCCCTCTTTCAGAATGTGAGAGGCATTTTTCATCTTCGTTTTTTAAAATTTTGTTTTTGTGAGGCAGTTAGGGTTAAATGGCTTCTCCAGGGTCACACAGCTAGTAAGTGTCAAGAGAGCAATTGGAACTCAGGTTCCCCCTGACTCCAGGGTCCATGCTCTATCCACTTAGCTGCCCCACCTTCATTCTTTTTTTAACTCATTGTTTATCATTGTGTTGATCAGAGTTCTAAAGTCTTTCAAAGTTGTTTTTCTCTATAATGTTGTTATCAATGTATAAATTGTTTTCCTGGCTATGCTCATTTAACTTTGAATCAGTTCACAGAAGTCTTCACAATTTCCTCTGAAACTGTCAATTTTTATAATTTCTTATAACATAATAATATTCCACTGCATTCAATTATTATAATTTGTTATATATTTTCCAAGAAGCAGATCCCTCCCCTTAGTTTCTAATTTTTGACTACCACTTAAAGAACTGCTATAAGTATCTTCCTTCCTTCCTTCCTTCCTTCCTTCCTTCCTTCCTTCCTTCCTT
>NW_027185798.1:41908037-41962576 GCF_028583685.1 Petaurus breviceps papuanus
CTTCCTTCCTTCCTTCCTTCCTTCCTTCCTTCCTTCCTTCCTTCCTTTTTTTCCTTCCTTTCATCCATCTATCCATCTTTCTCTCTATCTACCTACCCATACAATCTCCTTTTCCTCTTTGATTTCTTTGGAGTACAGGTAAACCATTGTCAGATATGCAAAAGACCTGTAAGCAAAATTTAAAATAGCAAAGAAACGTTTAGTAATGAGCCATGTGGACAATGACAGAGAGGAGATAAAGGGGAAAAACAGAAAGTGGAGTAAATTTGCCATTGTTCTAGAGGTTTCTTTGAGGAACCTTAATTCAGTCACTCCCTAATATAGATTCTTATAATAAACTAAACTATGATCCAGGGGAAGAAAAAGGTTTCAGTCTCTACAAGACTTAGAATCTTTTTTCTAGAAATGTCCTTCATCTGCTGCTACTGTCACTTACTGCTTCTTTCTCTCCTATTCTTTTCCCTTGAGTCCTTCTCCAGAAAGAAATAAAATCTGCCTCTGTACTGGATTCCCAGGATAGCTTGTTTTCTTCCTGAGCTGGGGGAAAAAAGTGCCGTTTAACTTTTGGGATCTTTAGTAACTTGGGCTCCATCATAAGACAGCTAGTCTTGACTTGACAAAAAGCCTTGACAAAAATAATGTTACTCTGACATGCACCCTAGATTTTTGGAGGGTGTCTGTATTTCCAAATTTTAGAGATTTTGGAGAGTGGATAGGACCTTATTGACTAAAATTCCCCAGGGGAAGTCAAGCCAGGAAAGATAGGAAGCTCTTAAAAAGAAATTCTGAAGAGAAACATTTCTGAAGATGAGGAAATGGAAAGTGTTATTGATGTGGATGAACAGAGAATTCACCAACAAACTCAATTTTTTAAAAAAGATATGTAAAAGATGAAAACAAAGTCAAGTAACAAAAGGTGTATATATAACCATGACATAGCCTTGTATCCAGACAGTTTCAAAGGTTCCATGATAAAAATGCTAACTCCAGAGAGAAAACTGATGAATTCTGAATATAAATTGAAAGAATACTTTTCTCCCCCCCCCCTTTTTTTTTGCTTTTTGGAGGGCAATTGGGGTTAAGTGACTTGCCCAAAGTCACATAGCTAGTGTGTCAAGTGTCTGAGGCCAGTTTGAACTCAGGTTCTCCTGACTCCATGGCTGGTGTTCTATTCATTGCACCATCTAGCTGCCCCCTCCCTTTCTTTTTCTCATGGTTTTTTTGGGGTGTGTGTATTTTCTTTTGTAACATGGATAATATGGAACTCTGTTTTGTATGACTTCACATTTATGATCAATATCATATTGCTTTTCTTCTCAAGGAGTGGGGGGGAGTAAGAATTTTTTAACATGTAATTGGAAAATATTTAAGGAAATAAATAAAATTATATTAATATATAGAAATACTGAGGATTAAATAAAACTATATTGAAAAAAGAATGATGTTAATATTTAAGCTCAGTATAAGCTGAGGCTGGTGAAGAAGGCTAAGGACAACAAAAATAAATTTTGTTAGGGTCAAGCTCTCCACTCTCCACTCTACTCCAAGTCAGAAATACAGGTTTTATGTGATCCTGACTATGGTTCCTTGGTTCAGGTATATATATTTCCTGGAATTTCAGCCCTGGAAATTCCAATCAAGGCTGACTTTGAGAGCTGGGCTCTCATGAGAGATGTAGTTCCCTTGTTTGAGTCAGCAACACCAGTCTTCTTGCTGCTCCTCACACATGACACCATCTCCTGACTCAGGCTTTCTTATAGGCTGTTTGTCTCTAATATCTAGAATGCTCTCCTATCTTTTTAAAAAATTTCTTTAAAAAATACCCACCATTTTATTTTAATAGGCTAACATCTACCTTCTCATCCTCCCACTCCAACCCCTCAACCCACCAATTGAGAACACAAGAAAAAAATGAAAACAAAATCTATGGTCAATCAAAATAAATTTCTGCTTTGGTCATGTACAACAAACATACAAATAAACTTATTCTGTACTCTTGAGTCCTTTATCTCTCTCCATTAGGAGGTAGGTAACTTTTTAACCTAATACTCCTCTGAATCCCAGTTGGTCATGCTGATAAGAGTTTGGAACAATAGTATTCCATCACATTTAAATACCATAACATATTCCTCCATTCCCTCAATGTATGGGTACCCCTTACTATTCCCATTCGTTGACACTTCAAAAAGAGCTATTATTTTTCTTAGAGGTTTTTCTTTTCCTTAGAACTAATCCCTCCCTTAATATACCCTCCCTCTGATTCTCCCTATGCCCTTCTCTATTTTCCCTCCTATTTCCCTGTTGAGTAAAATGTATTTCTATACCCAGCTCTGTGTGTGTGTGTGTGTGTGTGAATTCTCCCTTCTTTTCAAGAGTTCGTATGAATGTGAAGTGTAAGTTTCAGCAGGTTCACCCTACCTCTTCCTTGTCTGTATGGCTGTCTACTTCTGTACAGATACTCCTCATTCTCACCTTTACCTCCTGGTTTCCCTAGCCTCCTTCAACATTAGCCTCGAACCTCACCTTCTGTGGGGACCCCTTCCAGGTGCCTTCAGCACAGGGTCCTCTTGGAGCACATTGTCTTCTTTGTTAGAATGTGAGTTCCTTTGAAGTAAGAACCTTTTCCTTTACTTATATTGTCAGTGCTTAGCATACAGTAAGTGCTTAATAAATAAATGCATGTTGACTGTCCTACTTTCTGACTCCCTCGGATGGAAGAATTTCAAGAGTCAAATTGCTCTGGCTCTACCATTGACCTCAAGATTCAAGGATCCCATGACACTCTTCACCACTAGACCTCAATATCTTACGGAATATTTCTTTGAAGGCATCTATGAAGGTTGAAATATTCATGCATTAAGCTCTTAGCTCTCTGCTTCAGAGAGTAGAAATCAAAGGACAGTGCCTGTAGAATTTGTAGACCATACTATCAATTAACCAACAAGTATTTATTTAGCACCTATTATGTGTCAAGAACTATGCTAGATGCTGGGGATACAAATACAGTGTCTGCCAGTGTCTTGAATAGGTTGGAATCGCTCCCATTTCATGCCCAAATTTCTGAGGTTTTGAAGAGAGGCATCCATTTTATGTAGGCAAGGCTGGTTTCTTTAAATGGGCAAGGAGGCTGTCCTTTTTATTTGACCAACCCAGAGAATTAAGGTTTGAGCCATTACTATGGCTTCTTGGTATACCTGAGATATAAGAAACTCAGCCTATGAGATGCCTTATGCTTGCCAGAACCCTCCACTGCACTGCAAGTTAAATATGTCTTTTTAACTCAGCACTATGGTTATGGCAAATGTGAAGGTGAAAGAGATAGTTGTCCACCTGAATCAGTGATTGTATCCTTTCATTGTAATCTTTAATTGTTAAATACATTTCTTTATATTGAGTTTTATGTAGTCCCAGAGCATTTCACTGCATTCCAATCCCAAGTGTAAATTTCCATATTCAAATGAACTATGCCTGGGCTAGAAGAGGCATTTGTGAAGTCTGGACACATTAGAGTCATGGTATCCACATTTGACACTGAACCAGCCAGGATCCTCCCCAAACCAGACTGAACACTCCTCACCTGAGAAAGGCATAAAATCTGGATTGGTCAATCAGGAGAAAGACATTTTAGGCCCACTCTGAGCCTAAGCTACTATAATGCTTCACATTCTCTGATTTAACAGACATGCTTTGCTTTGCTCTCTGAGTGAACCCAAGCCCTCCTGCTTAATTTTACTGACTGGAAACATTCTTCTGCCAAGTAAATGACCTACCAGATATTTTCCTTATCTTTTTGTGGCCCTCTCTTATTAGAGGCACTATCTTGACACCCCCTATTTTATGACATCCTATGTTTACGGTTGCCAGAAACCCAGATATCATGGAGCCACACTATCTGTTTTATGAAAACTAATTTTGGCTAATTGGTGTCCTGAGTCAGGGGGAGAAGGGAAGTGAGTGGGTTGCTTTATGGATATATAATTGGTGCAGCCTGACCCCAAAGTGAGTTCATTTCAAATGACTCCTGTGTATGTATGCATACACATCATCAGCTTTGAAAGAAATAAATATGCACATGCAGCCTGATTCTATTTGTCTTTCTTAGAATGAACTCTTTCAAAGGTTGACAACACTTATGAATTTCTAATGGCCCTCTAGACTCACTCTGACCCAATATGAATATAGATACCCCTTCTCAGTTCACAGAAGTCTAGACACTTGGAGTGCCTATAGAGGTATCTGTTTCAAGTGTCCTTCATGAAACAATTAGAATATAATTATCATTTGGGATCCACATGTCATTTGAACACAGAAATACATGTAATTTTTTCCAATTACATGTAAAAACAATTATTACTTTCATTTTTAAAATTCTGAATTCCAAAATTTTCTCTCCCTCTCTCCCTTTCCTCCCCACCAAGGAAGCAAACAACCTGATATAGATTATACATGTGCAGCCATGCAAAACATATTTCCATATTAATCATGTGTTAAATAGTTGAACCTTTATATTAAGTCCCTTATGATTTCCCTTTCCCATTTACCTTTTTATGCTTCTCTTGAGTCCTGTATTTGAAAGTCAAATTTTCTATTCAGCTCTGGTCTTTTCTTCAAAAATGTTTGAAAGTCCTCTATTTCATTGAATATCCATTTCCCCCTCAAAGGCTTATACTCAGTTTTGCTGGAGAGGGGATTCTTGGTTTTAATCCTAGCTCCACTGCCCTTTGGAATATCATAATCCAAGCTCCCTAATCCCTTAATGTAAAAGCTGCTAAATCTTGTGTTATTGTGTTTCCACAATAGTTGAATTGTTTCTTTCTGACTGCTTGCAATATTTTCTCCTTGACTTGCTAACTCTGGAATTTTGCTGCAACATTACTAGGAGTTTTCCTTTTAATATCTTTTTCAGGAGGTGATCAGTGGATTCTTTCCATTTCTATTTTACCCTCTGGTTCTAGAATATCAGGGCAGGTTTCCTTGATAATTTCTTGAAAGATGATGTCTAGGCTCTTTTTTTGATAATGGCTTTCAGGTAGTCCAAAAAGTTTTAAATTCTTTCTCCTGGTTCTATTTTCCAGGTTAGTTGTTTTTCCAATGAGATATTTCACATTGTCTTCTATTTTCTTCATTCTTTTGCTTTTGTTTTATTACTTCTTGATTTATCATAAAGTTATTAGCTCCCTTTTCCTCTATTCTAATTTTTAAGGAATTATTTTCTTCTGTGACCTTTTGTATTTCCTTTTTCCATTTGGTCAATTCTACTTTTTAAGACATTCTTCTCCTCACTGGCTTTTTGGACATCTTTTACCATTTGGTCTAGTCTGTTTTTTAAGGTGTTATTGTCTTTAGTAATTTTTTCTGTCTCCTTTGCCAAGCTGTTGACTTTGCAAGCTTTACTTGTATCACTTTCATTTCTCTTTCCATTTTTTCCCTACCTCTCTTACTTGATTTTTAAAATTCTTTTTGAGCTCTTTCATTACTTGAGACTAATTCATATTTTTTGTAGAGGCTTTGGAAGTAGGAACTTTGACTTTATCTTCTTTTGAGTGTGTATTTTGATCTTCCATGTCACTGTAGTAACTTTCTGTAGTCAGATTTTTTCTGTTGTTGGCTTCTTTTCCCAGCCTATTCATTGACTTTTAGCTCTTTGTTAAAGTAGGGCTCTGCTTCCAGGGTGGAGTGTGCACTGTTCCAAGCTTCAGGAATTTTGTGCAGCTGTTTTCGGATACTTCTAGGGACCTTTTCAGTTTTTCCAAGGTAGTATGATCTAAGAAGAGGTGTTTACTACTCTTCTGAACTGTGCCCTGGTCTGTGAGCAATCATAAGCGCTCTTTTCTGCCCTGGAGCTGTGAGGAGGGTCCCTGCTACCTGCAAGCTTTGTTGTGTTAGTGCTCCTCCTTGCTCTGAGATTCAGACCCAAATCTGAATATGGGCAAAGCAAAAGAGTCCCACCCCCGTGCTAGCAAGAATACCCCAGCAATCTCCTTCTGACCAATCGTTCAACTCCCTTACCACCTGTGGGCTGAGAGTTCTAGAAGCAGCAGCTGCTGTCACTGATTCAGTGGCTCCCAAGGCCCGCTCCTGGTTTGCTGGGGCTGGGTCTGTGCTGGCATGGCCTGTGCTGCACTGTGTTCCACTCTCACCAAGCTGTGGCAAACCTTTCCTGCTCTCCTTCTAAGTTGTGTTTGACTAAAAATTTATTTCATCCCATCCTTTTGAGAGTTTTAGTGCTCCAGAAATTGTTTTATGGCATTATTTAAAGGTGTTTGCAGGGGTTTGGGGGAGAACTCAGGCAAGTTGCTACCTTTTCTCTGCCATCTTGGTTCCACCCCCAAGAACCAGCTATTTGTGCGTTTGACTCAACTCTAGTACCAACTCTTTCAAGAGGCCTTTCCTGATTACTGTAGTAGTCATTCCTAATCCCACTCTCCTCCCTTACACATACATATGCCACTTTTTAATTTTTTATATATCCTGTGTTAAAAATGTTTGGGATCTATCAATACTTCATGCTACCAGTAGAATGTAAGCTCCCTAAGGACAATAGCTGTCTCACTTTTGTGTTTGTATCTTCAGCATCTAGCCTAATGTTTGATGTACAATAGATGCTTAATAAGTACTTTGTTGACCGATTGATTGATAGTATGGTCTACTATACCATTCTGTAAGCACTGTTCCTTTGATTTCTACTCTCTGAAGCAGGTGTTCCAACCTTAACATAAAATCAGAGACCTTTTTGTCCTCCTGTTATAAGGTTCTGAGGAACATAGCTGCCCTTTGGAGATTAGTACCACCAGATTAACTACCCAACATAGGACCCAGCATAGTACTTGTAAGCAAGCCATATCTATCTATAATCTCTGTGTGTGTGTATACACATATATACCTAATTATTTACCTATCTGTGTATCTATCTCTATATCTCCATCTATCATCTATCTCTATTCCTATTTCTCTATTGTCTTCCTGTCTATTTTCTGACATATCTATTTGTTGTTCAATTGTGTTCAGTCGCATCCAACTCTTCATGACCTGATTTGGGGTTTTCTTGGTAAAGATACTGGAGTGATTTGCCATTTCCTTCTCCAATTCATTTTACAGATAAGGAAACTGAGGCAAACAGGGTTAAGTGACTTGCTCAGGGTCAAACAGCTACCGTGTTTCCCCGATAATAAGACACTGTCTTATTTTTTTTTGGACAGAAAAACACCAGAGGGCTTATTTTCAGGGGAGGGCTTATTTTAATGAACATTGACAGCAATGATATGTGACTCCTCTACAATTGCTTTCTTATACTCAACAGTATAGCTCTTCCTTTTTGTACTCACATCTGGGGGTCAAAACAGACAGAATAATAAAATTATGACCATCAGTCCTTCTTTTCACTCCATCATGCCCCCTGAGTTCTTCTTTTTTCCTCCATCATGCCCTTTTTATCCTCCATCATGCCCCCTCACTCCCGCCTACATACCGGGTTTTTATGTTGTCCTGCCTCAGCTCTCCTCCGCGGCACTGCTCTCAATGGCGCCAGCAAGCAAATCACTGGGGAAGAACAGGATGACGCACTCACTGCTGCAGCTCTGATTGGATGCAGCTCGGAGGGCAGCATGCGTTTCACCTGGGGGTGGGGACGGTGCATACAGAGGGTACCGTAATGTAGCGTGTAGCGCAGGGGATCACCTTCACTACAGTAGCAATCTCAATAGGGCTTATTTTCGGGGGAGGGCTTATTTTAGAGGAATCTTACACAGTAAGGGGAGGGCTTATTTTCAGGATAGGTCTTATTGTCGGGGAAACACGGTAGTAAGTATCTGAGGTCAGATTTGAACTGAAGATGAGTCAGTCTTCTGACTAAAGGGCCAGTATTTTATACCCTATGGCGCCACCTAGCTGCCATACATATCTAGACAATATCTACAAATATTCAAGTCCTGGGCTATTACCGCACAGCATCTTCAAGGAACATCCAAGATCAAAAAGCAGGTGAATAAATGCATTAATGATAAAAGAGTGTTTATTAGGCACTTACTAAGTGCAAAGCACTAGGGATTCAAATAGAAAATTGAAAGCAATTTTGGCTCTCAAGACATTTATATTCTAATGAGGGATTCTTATAGGAATCTCCTCAAATTTCTTATCAGTCTCCAATATCTCTTGGCACCAGTATCTTACCACTCTTCCATTACCTCTCCAGTATCTACAGGGTGTCTCTAAAGTCTGGACACAGGAAATCTCATTAACTATGCATATTTTCAAGAAATGAAATGAATGAAATTTTCAACATTTTATTTAATTAAGCATAAATTTTAGCCATGACAATTTCATATGGAATAAAGGCTTTCATTAGCTACTGGGGACTATTTTCTATATTAATGAGATTAATTTAATTAAATTAATTAAGGAGGTTTCCTATGTCTTCCTATGAAATCTCATTTATGCTAATTAAATAAAATGTTGCGATTTCCTATGTGTCCGGACTTTAGGGACACCCTGTAGACTCTCCAACCAGAATTCAAAGGGTTCCCTTCTTGCTAGGTGAGAGCACCCCCCTGAAAATGGCCATGGTTTTCTCAATTGACTTGCCTCTATTTGTATTGTTGACTGACAGCCTGCTTCATAGGACTTGCCCCTAACACTGTTGCTACTATATCATTGGATGCTAAGGGTGATGTTGGCACTGAATTCATATCTAAAAAGAGTTTCTCTCCCCTCATTAGTCCTGTTGTATAAATCAAAGTGCATATTCTTCTTACCACGAGAGATTTTAACTTAATTGCTAACTCCTGTTCGTGTGTGCATATGTGTGTACATGCACACATGTGCAGTAAGTGGAAGAGAGAGAGAGACAGAGAGAGACAGACAGAGAGAGAGAGAGACAGAGACAGAGACAGAGAGACAGAGATAGAGAGAGACAGAGAGAGATGGAGGAGGAAGAGGAGGAAAAGAAGAAGAGAAATAGAGAAAGGAAAGAAGGAAGGAAAGAGAAAAAGAAGGAAGAGGAGGAAGAGAACACAAGGGGGATGGAGAGAGAGAGGAAAAAGGAGGAGGAAAAAGGAGAAGGCAGTAATTATTTTTAACTAACTTTCCAGTACTTCCATTGCCTACTATCTCTTTGGGGATCTGAGACTGTCCCATCATATTAGGCAGCTCACACAATGCAGCAGTGTACCATCTTCATCCTCCCCTCCCCCCGTCCCTAACCTCATATAAAATACTTTTAGGATTGCTCACATCACATTCAATAAATACTCTGCTCTTCAATAGACCTTGATGAGGGTCTAGTCCCATTACTGAGTGCCAGTTTTCCAATAATTGAATAGACACGGTGACTATTCACCCCAGGCCACACAGGCTCACCATGTCACTTCAGAACAAAATTATGTGATGGCGCTTCAGTCCAATTATGTCTCACTTTGACACAAACAGTGGCACAATAATTCCTTGAATCAACTTGCCCAGCTTGCTAGTTAGTTCTGTATTGAAAAGAACTGCTGCCTCATCATACCCTAGAGCTTGGAGGGGAAAACTTCAGCATAACCCACTAATTCAATGCTTCTAATATATGTAGTTTAGGCAGGATAAATGACTGGTACAACTGTACTGCTGTAAGAAATTTATACCTTAAAGTATTAAGACTAAATAAACCCTCCTTGCAATAAGATAAAAAAATAAAAATAAAATAAAATTCAACAGTTTCATACAATAGCTGCATTGACTTGACTGAAAACTTCATAAGCATCCATGAACGATTCAGGTCAAAGAGCCCTGCAAAATAAATGCAGTCTACATGTCATTCAACTCTGTATTCACAAGGATTACTGGGTTCTGTGGAAGTGTTGGAAGGATAATTGTATCTCATTTGGCTCTAGTTACTATCCCTTAGAAACCAAGAACTCTTCATTTTAAAGGACCAGATCTTTATCGATATCTTTCATTTTAACGTTGTCCGCTATATCCCTCCTCCTGCTGCATCCCAAATAACCATCCTTTATAGCAAGGACTGTTTTTAAAGGAGAAAGAAGAAGGAAATATCAGCAAATCTAATCAACACGAACATTATATGAGATCGGACATTATATGCAATGTTTCATGGCACAAGATCCTCCCTTCTCTCCCCTCCCCCACTCCCCCCCACCTCTGCAGAAGGGAGGACACAGGAGGCTGTTTTCTCATCTCTTCCTTGGGCAAGCTTGTTCTTTATATTTTCACAAGATTCAGTTTCGATTTTTTGGTTTGTTATTCTTTCCATTTACATTGTTTTCCTGGCTCTGAAACATTGGGTACTTCTAAGGTCATCTAAGCTCAGTTCCCACCAGGTTAACAAATCAGATAAGGAACAAGCATTTTAAAAAAGAAAGCATTTAATCAGAAACGAAACAATAGTAAAGGAAAAGGAAGGCGCTCTCAGTGCATGGTCTGGTGATTAAGGGTCTCCTTCCAAGTGAGATTGGCCTTTAGTGAGGCTGGACAAAGGATGAGGAAGAGCCAGCCATGTATCAGGTCTCCATTTTAAGCATCTCTGCTGTCTCAGATGAATAATAAGAATAATAGTTAGTATTTATATGGTGCTTCAAGATTTGTAAAGCACTTTACATGTATAATTTTATTTGATGAAATGATATAAAATGATCATTTCAATGCCATTCAATAAACATTTATTAAGCACCTACTATATGCCAGGCACTGTGGTAAGTAATGTCAGTTGAAATCAAAGGATTAGCCTTCTCCCCATACCCACCTCCATCCCATTAGTGTGTCAAATAGACAAGAAAAACAGACTGTGATGCTGCTGTCCCTTTTTGTGCTGGGTACCACCATGACCCACATCCCCTCCTCACTTTTCTTCCTTCTCTCTAAAGCTTCCATTGCCTTCATGATGCAATAATTCTGTACCTCTGATACACATTCCCATGAAAATTCAAACCATTCAGTCTGAAACACAGTCCTTTCTGTGACACATGTCCCTATTTAATAAGTAAAAGAAGGTAATTAGAACTCATTAACAGAGCTTATGGAAAGGGACAATACCCATCAATTAGTAACCCTTCCCTTGGGATTGCTTGGGTAAATTACACCATGTAGGTTTCATCAACAAGTATCACCTCTCACAGTCCACCAATGGGCAGCTTCTCCTCCAATTACCCATAGCTCCCAGTAGGTGTCTTCTAGGTGTGACTAACTTTGTCAGAGGGAACAGGTCTTTGTGTACTGAATATTCCAGTTATCTTGTCTTGGCAGGAGACATAATCATCCCTGTTTACAATTCAAAAGCAGTATCAGGAAAAGTTACCTCCACTCCAAAGCATTCTCCTTGTACTACATTCCCCACTAATCTCTGGCCTCACAAAAATTTGTCCAGGAGCCAGAAACCATTATGTCAAAGTCAGTCTCTGCTACCAACAGCAAGTTAGGACATGGCTACTCCCAAATCCTAATGTCCTTTCTCCCCTCAGGTCTTTAAAAGGCATGATTCCTACTCAAGGAAGCAACCTCTCCCAGATCTAAAAGCTCGAGAAAGCAATTTTCTTTCGTCTCATTTATCACTAGAGACTTCCTGATAGTCTTCCTGATAGAACACCTACCACATACCAGGCATGCTGCTAAGTCCTTTTTTTTAAACAGATATTTCATTTGATCCTCATAACAACCCTGGGAGGTAGGAGCTATTTTTTTTTAACTTTTTGGAGGGGGGAAGGAAGGGCAATTGGGGTTAAGTGACTTGCCCAAGGTCACATGGCTAGTAAGTGGTAAGTGTCTGAGGCTGGATTTGAACTCAGGTCCTCCTGATTTCAGGGCCAGTGCTTTACTCACTGTGCCACCTAGCTACTCCGATAGGAGCTATTATTGTTCCCATTTTATAGTCGAGTCAATCGAGGAAAACAGAGTTGAAGTGACTTGCCCAGGGTCATGTGGCTAGTAAGTATCAAAAGCTAGATTTGAATTCATGTCTTCTTGACTACAGTCCCAGCACTCTACTCTATCCACTGCCCCTAGAGGAACAGGACTGGATTATTCAATTGACCTTGTCTGCTTTCTGATATATCGAATGTGGAGAAGGATGGCTAAAGGAAGCTAAGCGTCCCCACTGATGTTACCATATAGAAGGATGGATGAAAGTATAGCTGTAACCAGGGTGAGGTGCTAGAGACTTGCCACGGCACAGGATATTTATAGGGCACTGACAACCCATACTCCACTACATAAGAAGGCAGCAGCAGTGGCTGTGACATTTGTTGCAATGACAGGGCAGAGCCTGGTGACAAGATGTTGAGAGCAACGTCTGGGAGTAGGATCCCCTGGGGGAGTGCTGTGACTGCAGCTCTGCTTCCAAGGAGAGAGGAGATGGGGGCAGGGGCTATCTGAACTCAAACTCTGACATTGGGTGGGGGGACAGGTGGAGAGAGCCCAGGCTCCAGACCCCAGCCCTCAGGGCCGACGCTGGCAGCCTGGTTCCCGACAATTGGGACTGAGAGGGAAGGAAGAACAAATGAGGGCAGTGTTCCATCACACCCTGCTCCATGGAAAGCTGAAACAGACCCATGCTGCTTCTGGAGGAGGCTGCTGGCTGCTTTCCCTAGAGAAAGTAAACTTGGAGCCAGAGTATTTCTGGGAAATACCAAGGGGTCTCATTTCTCTTTTATCTGCTTATCCTGAGTCACAGACTCATGGTTCAGAGGATCAGAGACCAATCCTAGGAAAAGCTAGTAACCTTGAATGAACCTTGATCATATCACAAAAAAGCCAAATATATATATATGTGTGTGTGTGTGTGTGTGTGTGTGTGTATATTTATATATAATATTATATATATAGTTATGAGACATGAGATAGATCTATCTATAAATAATCTCATTACATACGCATTTTATATGTATGTATGTCATATGTATTTATGTGTGTGTATTTTATATGTAGTGAGACTGTCCCTTCACATGTAGCACTGGGGTATCATTTTGTGACTCAAAGAGGAGCAGAATGGACACCTCTAGCCTCTTCTCTGCCCCACCCCCACCCCTTCTTCAAGGAAGACTTGGATTCCTGCCAGGAGGGAAAGCAGGAAGCTGGGGCTGGAGGCTTAGCTTCTCTGCTCTCTTTAGAGAGAAGGGGCTAGCAAATTAGAATTATATCTATCTCTTCCCTTAAATCCTGTTAGTCTAGGGGATATAGTTTTCAAGTTCAAGCTAAACTTCTAATCACTATTTCTTAATGGAGAAGGAGGACCCAAGTTTTATATCCAAGGCTTAACTCCCTTCCCTTCAAATGCCAGTCACAATGAATATAAATAGAAAGTAACAGAGAACCCCATTTATCCAAGTTGCTAGCAAACCAGAAATCAGAGAAGGTGTACATGGGAGAATGTATATCAGACAATGCAGAGGGAAGGAGCTCTCCCGTGGGGAGGGAGGTAACTCAGCTCAGCCAAGAGAGAATCCCAGGTTTCACTCAAAGGGGAAATTCCCTGAAGTGTCTAGATTAGTGAACTGAGGACAGGGACATCATGGAGACTGCTAGCTCATCTCATGTAGACTTCTTCCAAGAGCCTCATTGTCCCTTTAACAACCGAAGGCAGGGTTGGCATCTTCCTTTTTCTTTCTCAAAGCTGGGATCCAGAACACCCTGAAGGGACTGAAGAGCCAGATGAAAAGGATGGGAGAATCGTTCTTCTTTCCCTCTTCTCACCAACTCCACCCTTACTCATGCCAGTGTGAGACATTGATCTATACCAATGAGGAGAAAGCCCCCTACCAATGGCTTTGGGACTTGGACTATATACATTCATATATACATACACACGCACTCACATACATACACACATACACTCACATATATACATACACACACTCACATGCATACAAACATTCACTCACATATATACATACACATACATAATTATATTATTTAAAATTATATATAATTAATATGTGTTTATATATGTATATATGTGTGTATGTGTATTCCAGGGCAACTAGGTGGCATAGTGGATAGAATGCTGGATAGAATGCCTTGGAGTCAGAAGGACCTGAGTTCAAATCCAGCCTCAGACACTAGCTGTGTGTCACTTGACTCTATTTTCGTCAGTTTCCTCCCTTGTAAAATGAGCTGGAGAAGGAAATGGCAAACCACTCTAGTATCTTTGCCAAGAAAACCCCCAAATGGGGTCACGAAGAGTTGGACACAACTAATCAAATATATATATATATACACACACACACACACACACATGCATGTAGACATATATGCATATATTATCTGCATAGAGATAACAACTGAACACATAAGAGCTGATGAAGTCAACATGTGAGAAAGTATAAAGAGATAAGAAAACCCTGACAGGATAGCGTCTTGCACCCATACTTAGAGAGCGTGATAGGCATGATGATCCAGCAAACGGGACTGAGAGACAGAGACAGAGAAACAGAGAGTTAGAGAGAGAGAGAGAGAGAGAGAGTGGGAGAGAGCGAGTGAGAGATAGAGATAGAGGGATAGATGGAGAGTGAGGTTCCAACCTTATCATTCAGCTGAAACAGCTCTCTACAAAAGTAGGAAGGTTAGTTGAGAAATAGAATGGTCACAAATACCCAGAGATGAAGGTGGTCAACAGTGTAAAATGCTGCAGAACAGTCAAGACAGTTGAGAGGATTCAGAACGGTTGTGAAGGGACCATTGGATTTCTCAATTAAGAAATCTAATTTTGTAGAGAGCTGTTTCAGCTGAATGATAAGGTTGGAACTAAATTGTAAAGAGATGAGGTGATGATGAGAAATGAGTGGGAGGGAGCAATGCCCACAGCCTTTTCTAAGGGATGACCGTGGGTTGAAGGTCTTTGCCCATTTTTATCATCGGAGGGAGGAACCTTCTTACTGAGCATTCCTTACACTCATGATGTCGTAAGTCTGGATTAATAATAACGATGCCTTATATCTACATGGCACAGCACAAATAACAAAGCTCATAGTGGCATCATCCCCCATTCACAGATGGGTCCAAATGAATCTAAAAGAGGCTAAGCGACTTCCTTAGGCACATAATTAGTAAGTTCCTAAGTTGCCGCTTGAACCCAGGCCTTCTGGCTCCACTGTACCAAATGAGCCATTAACACCTAGTACCATGAGTACAGATTTGTTTATCAGATTAGCCAACTGTCACCAAGGAAAGCAGAAAAAGACCCTTAACAAATGACACGTCAGTTTTGATTGAGGGGCAGGAAGAGCCTGACATTTGGGAAGCCAGGTGGTAACTTGGGGGCGGGTACAGAGAGAGGGTCCCCAGTTTTCCTCTTCCCCTCAAGCAAGTAGTCAGTCAAAAGGCATTTATGGAGTATCCACTGGTGCTCAGTCCTCTTCAGTTGGTGCTCTGAGACCTGAGGCCAGGGAGATCAGACATGCTTCTACTTTGGCCTCTTGGGTCTGGTGTCAGTGACAGCTGTGAGCCTGTTGATTTTGAATCTTTATCAATCATTTCTCAACTCCTTTGCAGAGTAGGATGCTGTGGAGTTGCCAAAATATGAGAACAGTGTGCAGCTGCCAAGAATGTTCAGTGGAGAATTGGGCCTGCTTGGAAAGACAAGGAGCGGGGCCTCTCACATAGCGAGCAGAGAAATGACAAAGCAATCTGGCCCTCATTTGAAGGATCGTTCTCAATTGATGGGAGTGATAGCACTCAGACATTAACAATGGCATAATTTAAAATCACATTCCTTAAAGCTTTGCCTGTTGAATGAAGAATAAACTCTTTCACTCAAGGGAGGTGGAGGAGGGTAGGGAATAAGCATTTCCATAGTACCTACTATGCGCCCGGCATTGTGCTAAGTGCTTTTACAAATAATATCTCATTTGATCCTTATCACAACCCTGGGAGATAGGTGCTATTTTTATCTTCTTTTACAGATGGGGAAACTGAGGCTTAGAGATTACTTAACTTGCCCAGAGTTACACAGCTTATAAGGATCTGAGGCAGGATTTGAATAATTATAAAAATACCTAACATTTATATAACACTTACTATGTGCCGAGGGCTCTACAATTATTATCTCATTTGCTCCTCACAACAACCTTAGGGAAAAGGTGCTATTATTATCCCCTTTTTACGGATGAGGAAACTGAGGCAACCAGTGGTTAAGTGATTTGTCCAGGGTCACACAGCTAGTAAGTATCTGAGGCTGGATTTGAATTCAGGTCTCTCTTTACTCCAGGACCAGTGCTCTCTCCACTGAGCCATCTAGCTGCCTCTGCAAGCTCTCTGACTCATGAGTTATAGAACCAAGTGTAATGGAGGGACTGGCCAATGAGGTTCCAAGTTGTTGAGTGTGTATGCATCTGCCCTTCCTGGTAGCTTATCCAGTATATGTACAACATTCCCTTCTAAACATGGAGGTTTGAGCAGATGGTACCAGATGAATCAAAGAATGTTACAACTGAAAGGAAATTCAGAAGCTGTGTAGTCTAAGCCCCTCATTTTACAGATGAGGAAACTGAGCCCCAGAGAAATGAGCAGAATTACACAGATAGTGTTATTGGGTAAACCAGGTCTTCTGACTCCTGGTGCCCAACTCTCCCTGCTTCTCCATTCAAAACTCTTCCCAGTTTGACTCCAATCTACCTTTCCACCACCTTAGGCAGCTAGGGGGTACAATGGATAGGGTGATAGGCTTGGTCAAGAAGATTGCAACTCAGATTTCACTTTAGACACTTAGTAATTCTTTAATCCATGACTGTCTTTGCCTCAGTTTCCTCATCTGTAAAATGGGGATAATTGTAGCACCTATATTACAGGGTTGTTCTAAGCACCTGGCATAATTGCTTAATGAATGCTTATTTCCTTCTTTCTCATACCATGCTTTTTTTTTTCCAGAACCTTAATATGACATCCAAACTTCCCAGAACTTGTTTTACCCTTTTCTGCCTCTAGGTTTTTATTTAGCCCACCATCTACTCTTGGAAAGAATCTACCCTCTGACCCTCCCACACCAACCCCATCATCTCTGCTCCTTAAAATCCTTCCTATCTTTCAAAGCCCAGCTCGGTATGCCACCTCTTCCATGAAGCCCTCCCTGATTCCACTAATCAGAAGGAGCATCCATTCTGATAAACATCATTTGTAGCACTTTATTCCTGTTCAACATAATAAATCAAATTTAGCAAACATATAAAATGTACGAATAAGACACTGTCCTAGGTACTGAGCACCATACCAGTCTCAGTCTAGAATGTGTGTTCTAATATGAATTATAGTCATGTATGTTTTTGTCTTATCTTTCCCTGCACAGTGTAATCTCCTCAAGAACAGGGCTGTCTTCATCTTTGTTTCTCCTGACCCTAAAAACATGTTTAATTTAATTGAACACTTGATCAATTAATTGCTTGCTTTATTGCTTATACTCCATTCATGTTTATTTAGATTCTGCTGAGTCCTGCTAATCAGTGACCACTGGGTGCTCTGTAATGGGTAGATATAATGAACCACAAAATTGCTTGATCCTCCCAAAAGAGCTCCTGAGCTAGTGGAGGGGAGGAACATATATGTGTATGTACATATGCACATCCAAAAAATTGTAAAATCCCTTATAAAAAACAAATGCAAATTAATACAGGGAGAACTATTTGCCTAAGTACTGAAGGCAGTGATTGGAATCATTTGGGCTTAGCCATAGAAGGGCCCTAGAAGGTGAGACAGGTCTTTTTGGAGGAAGATAAATGCAATACATTGTAAAGAGAAGAAGTAGGAAAAAATCATCACATGCTGGAGAGAATGCAGACAACCAGCCAGTTCACATAGCACATAGTAGGTGCTCAAAACAATTGACTGAATGAATGAACCAACCAGCATAGGGAGGGGGTGTGTCAAATACTCAAGGGAAAAAAGACTCTGTGACTGACTGGAGCCCAGATCTTAGCAACCAGATCTCCTCACCCCTCAGGGATGAAAGAATGGAAACAAACAGCAAAAACATTTAGCACGTTGTTAAACAATGAAAAACTGTCACATTTGGAATAATAACACAACCAGGCATCTCATTAGAACATCTAATGGGAACAGGAACAAAATGCTCATGGACAATTTCCTTTCTCGTCTCTCTAATTAGTAGCATGTTGTTAACATATGGAATAGGATATCAAAACCCCTTTTTCATGAATGTTTACCTGCCATGTTCTACCTCATCACTGGGAATCAGTGACCCTGTCTGGATTGTGCCTGTATTCATTGTTTAAGAGGCATTTTATTCTTTCTGTGATGTTGCAGCAGACAATATTAATGTGATCAAAGGTTGCACTAGTAATTATAATGATGTTAATATCTAGCATTTATACAGTGCTTTAAGGTTTATAATGCACTCTATGCATGTTATCTCATTCAATTAGATCCTCACAACTATCCATGTTATTATAAGGTGGGTGCTATTATTATCCATTTTACAGATGTGGAAACTGAGGCAAGAGGTGTGAAGTGACTTACCCAGGAACCCACATCTATGAGTGTCTTAATAGAACTATAGCACCCAGAACAGGAGAGGTGATAGTCCCGATGTATTCTGCCAGGGTATAGTCATGTTCATTCTAGGAATTACATTGCCATGTGGGAATGCATCTAGGATTATCCCCATATTTTCACTTATCTTCAGTTGCTCCTGGCTTACTGTCCCCTTCCTTACTGCCTACAAACATGCCCATGCTCAAAAAACCTCCACTTGACCCATCCATCCCCACTATCTTCCCATATCTCTCTTGCCTTCTGTGACTAATCTCCTTGAAAATGCCATTTACAGTGAGTACCTCAATTTTCTCTCTTCTCACCCTTTTCTTAACTCTCTACAGTCTATCTTCTGACCTCATCATTCCATTAAAACTGCTTTCTCCAATGTTATAAACAATCTCCTAATTGCCAAATCTCAATTTGCCAAATCTCAAACTTATCTTTTCTCAATCGCCATCTTTCTTGATCCCTCAGTGCCTTTGACACTGCTGATCACCCTCTTCTCCTTCATACACTCTTCTCAGGTTTGGGAAACCACTCTCTGCTGGTTCTCCCCCTACCTATCCAGGTGCTTCTCATTTTCCTTCATCAAGTTCATTACCAAGAAAGATAAGTATTCCTTGAGGCTCTGTCCCAAGCCCTCTTCTCCATCTGCAATATTTCAGCTTGGTGATCTCATTAACTTCCATAGATTCATTTATTATTTTTTCTCCTGATGATTCTCAAATTTACTTATCCAACCCCAACCTCTCTGCTGACCTCCAGTCTTGTATCTTCAAGTGCCTAATAGATATCTCAAACTGGACTTTCCTGTAGCCATCTTAAACTCAACATGTCCAAAACTGAACTCATAATCTTCTCCCCCCTCCCAAAACAAAATCTCCACTTTTAAATTTCCCGATTATTGTCAATGGTATTGCCATTCTCAAAGTCCCCCAGGCTCTTAGCTTAAGTGTCATATCCTCACCTCCTCCTTCTTTCTCAACCCCCATATCCAATCTAAGACCTGTTGATTTTACCCTCGTAACATCTTTGGTCACTTGGACAGCTAGGTGGTGCAGTGGGTAGAATGCTGGCCCTGGAGTCAGGAAGATTCATCTCACGAGTTTGAATCTGAACTCAGATGCTAGCTGTGTGACCCTAGGCAAGTCACTCAACCTTGTTTGCCTCAGTTTCCTCATCTGTAAAACGAGCTGAAGAAATGACAAATGGCTTCAGTATCTTTGCCAAGAAAACTCTAAATGATCTATTTGTGCAAAAATATTTATAGCAACTTATTTTGTGGCAGCTAAGAATTGGAAATCAAAAGGATGCCCATAAATTGAGACTTACTGTGTATCAGGAACTGCACTGGGGATACAAAGACAGGTAAAAAACAGTTTCTGCCCTTGAGGAATTCACAATCTAATGGGGAAGATAACATAAAAATAAATACATACAAACAAACCTTCCTATGAAAGGTAAGATTTTAGCTGGAACTTGGAAGACAGAGAAGCCAAGAGGTGGAGATAAGAATCATCATTTCACAGCATTTCAGGCATGGATGGCTAGAGAAAATTCCTAGACTTATGGTGTCTTGTTTGAGTAACAGCAAGGAAGCAATTGGGGAATGGCTAAACGAGCTCTGATATATGATTGTAATGGAATATTATTGTGATATAAGAAATGAGGAGGAGCCAAGATGGCAGAGTAGAAGCAAGAAATTTCATGAGCTCCCATACCAACCACCTCCAATACCTGTAAAATATGACTAAACAAATTTTAGAGCTACAGAACCCACAAAGTGACAGAGAAAAATAAATCTACCACTGAAGGCAGCTTGGTAGACCAACAGGAAGGATCTATCACACTGAGCTGGTTGCTGAGCACGTTCCTGTGTAAGCCATGGGGGCTGGACCCAGGGCAGCCCCAGACTGGGGCAGCCCCAACCAAAGGCCCAGACTGGCAGAGCAGACTTCAGGAGAATGGCAGTTTCAGCAGTTGAGGTGGTTTCCAGACTTCTCAACCTATAACTGCCAAAGAGAAAGTAAAAGGTCAGTGGGGAACTCTGATGGAACTGGGTGATAGAAGAGAGTGGTCTGGCCCCTGCCCCCAGGACAAGAGGTGGTGGAGGCATGGTGGCTGCAGCTGCTGCCATGTGGCTGCCTCCTGAGCTCCTGGCCTGCAGATCATAGGGGGACCAAGCCACCATTCAGAGTGTAATTGCTCTTGCTTTGACCTGCTTGGATCTGGGTCACAGTTTTGAGTGGGGGTCCTGGGGTGAGAAATGCCAGTGTGCCAGAGCTTGTGGTGGCTGTAGAAAGGGTGGCCTCCTCAGACTTCTGACAACATTTGTGAAAACCCCAGCAATTTGGGACACAGCTCTCTCCACTCTGAAAGCAGAGTTCTTCCATGGCAAAGAGTTCAAAAGTCAAATAATTGTCTGGCAAGATGAGCAAGCAGAGGAAACACAATCAGATCATACAATCCTTTTATAGGGACAAAAGGATAAAAACATGGAACCAGAAGAAGTCAACAAAAGCAAAACTCCTGTGTCAAAAACTTCAAAGAAAAATATGAATTAGTTATAGGCCATGGAGGAGCTCAAGAAGTATTTTGAAAATCAAATAAGAGAAGTGGGGAAAAATTGGGAAGAGAAATGAGAATGATGCAAGAAAATCATGAAAAGCAAGTCAACAGCTTGCTAAAGGAGACCCAAAAATACACTGAAGAAAATAACACCTTAAAAATAGACTAACTCAAATGGCAAAAGAGGCCCAAAAAGCCAATAAGGAGAAGAATGCCTTAAAAAGCTAAATTGCCCAGATGGAAAAGGATTTACAAAAACTCATTGAAGAGAATATTTCCTTCAAAATTAGACTGGAGCAAATGGAAGCTAATGACTTTATGAGAAATCAAGATACTATAAAACACATCCAAACAAATGAAAAAGTAGAAGGCAATGTGAAATATCTCATTGGAAAAACCACTGACCTGGAAAAGAGATCCAGGAGAGAGAATTTTAAAAATTATTGGACTACCTGAAAGCCATGATAAAAAAGAGCCTAGAAATCATCCTTCAAGAAATTCTCAAGGAAAATTGGCCTGATATTCTAGAACCAGAGGGCAAAATAGAAATTGAAAGAATTCACCAATCGCCTCTTGAAAATGATCCCCAAAAGAAAACTCCTAGGAATATTATAGCCAGATTCCAGAGCTCCCAGGTCAAGGAGAAAGTATTACAAGCTGTCAGGAAGAAACAATTTGAGTATTGTGAAAACACAATCAGGATAACACAAGATCTAGAAGCTTCTACATTGAGGGATCAGAGGGCTTGGAATATGATATTCCAGAGGTCAAAGAAACTAGGATTAAAACCAAGAATCACCTACCCAGCAAAACTGAGTATAATTTCAGGGGAAAATATTGTCATTCAATGAAATAGAGTACTTTCAAGTATTCTTGATGAAAAAAATCAGAGCTGAACAGAAAATTTGACTTTCAAATACAAGAAGCAAGAGAAGCATGAGAAGGTAAACAAGAAAAAAACCATAAGGAACTTATTAAAGTTGAACTATTTACATTCCTATATGGAAAAATGATAATTGCAACTCATGTGACTTTTCTCAGTATGAGGGTAGTTGAAGGGAATATGTGTGTGCATATGTGTGTATACATACTATATATACATATAGGAGGGTGTATGTGTGTAAAAATACATATGTGAGTGTGTGTATATGTGTGTACATGTTTACATAGACAGAGGGGACAAGATAAGTTGAATAGGAAGGGATGATATCTAAAAAATGAAATTAAGAGGTGAGAGAGGAATATAATGAGAAAAGGAGAAAGGGAGAGATAGAATAGGGTAAATTATCTCATATAAAAGAGGCAAGAGAAAACTGTTACAATGGAGGGGAAGAACAGGAAGGTGAAAGGGAATGGGTCAACTGCACTCTCATTGAATTTGGCTTAAGGAGGGAATAACATAAACACTCAATTGGGTATCTTACCCTACAAGAAAGTAGGGGGGGGAGGGGATAAGAAGGGGGATGGGATAAGAAGAGAGGGCAGATTGGGAGATAGGGTAGTTAGAAGTACACACTTTTGAAAAGGGACAGGGTCAAAGTAGAAAATAGAATAAATGGGGGTGTGGGATAGAATGGAGAGAAACAGTCTTTCACAATATATCTACTATGAGAACATTTTGTGTAACTACACATGTACAACCTATATTAAATTGCTTATCTTCCCAGTTGGGGAGGGTGAGGAGGGAAGAAGGGAAAGAATCTGGAAATCAAAGTTTTAAAAACAAATGTTTAAAAAAATTGTTCTTTACATGGAACTGGGAAATAATATATATAGGCACTGGGGTATAGAAATCCATCTTGCCCTACTAGAAAGTTAGAGGGGAGATAGGGGAGGATATAAGTGAGAGCAGATTGGGGGAAGGGGTATTCAGTAGGCTTGCTATTTTGGGGTGGGGAGTACGGAAAGGACGGTGAGAAAATTTGCAACTCAAAATCTTGTGGAAATGAATGTTGAAAACTAAAAATAAACAAACAAATAAATAAAATTTTTAAAAGAAATGACAAGCAAGATGATTTCAGAAAAACTATTTCTGGAAAGAGTTATATGAACTGATGCTGAGTGAAGTGAGAAGAACCAGGAGAACATTGTACAAAGTCATAGCAATATTGTTCAATGAAGAACTGTGAATGACTTAGCTCTTCTTGGCAATACAATAATCTTAAGACAATTCCAAAGGACTAATGATGAAGCACACTATCTGCCTCCAAAGAAAGAACTGATATTGATTGAATATAGACTGAAGCATGCTATTTCATATTTTATTTCTTTAATTCATTCTTTTTCTTTTATTCAAGTCTTCCTGTACAGAATGACTAATATGGAAATCTTTTACATAATTGCATATGTATAATCTATATCTGATTGCTTACTGTCTCAGAAAGTGAGGGAGGGAAAGATATAATTTGTAACTCAAAACTTTAAATAAAGATGTTTTAAAATTGAGGAAAAAGAGAAAAGAAAACTCCAAATGGGGTCATGAAGAGTCCATCATGACTGAAATGACTAAATAACAACATCTCTTGAGTATGCCCCATTTCTCCCCTGCCGCTACCCTCATCACCTCACTCCTGGACAATTCTAATAGTGTACTGGTTGGTCCACTTTCCACAGCCCCATTCCCATCCATTTTCTATTCAGCTATCAAAGTGATCTTCCTCAAGTGCAGGTCTTGTCGTAGCACCGCACCCCCCCCCCGAACACATACACTCATAGAACTCTAGTGGTGCCCTGTGATCTCCAGAATCAAACATAAACCCATCTATTTGCTGTTTGAAGTGCTCCCTAACTTGCTCCCCCTACCTTTCTAGCCTTCTTACACCTTATATTCTAGTCCCCATAAACTCTTCCATCCAGTAACATTGGCTTCCTTGCTGTCACTCAAACAAGATACTTTAACTCTAGGAATTATCACTGGCTATCCCAATGCCATGTGAAATGATGATCCTCATCTCTATCTCTTGATTTCTCTAGCTTCCAAGTTCCAGCTAAAACTCTCCCTTTTATAGGAAGCTTTTTTGTACATAGTTATTTTTATGTGATCCTCCCAATTAGAATGTGAATTCCTCAAGGGCAGAATTTTTTTTCCTTTATTTGTATCCCCAGTGCTTAGCACCAGTACCTGGCACATAGTAAGTCTCAATAAATGTTTATTGACTGACTTCCCAGGGGACTTCAAATCTTATCATATTAAGATGTGTTGAAACAACTAGAATATAAATTTCTTGAGCACAAAAACCTTTCATGTCTGTCTTTGTTTCATTAGATTCTAGCAGTGCTTAGCACACAGTAGGTACTTAAATGCTTGTGGATTGATTGTGTAGAAAAGACTTAGTGAATAATTTGATAATAGTTCTTTTCAATTATTTGAAAGATTGTCATATGCATTATTACTCAAAATAAGAGTAGATAATTATTACTGTCTACCTTCAGAATGGGCTACTTCAGGAAATTGTGAGGAGAAAAGCATCACCAAAGGTTTATTTCAGTGAATTTTTGTGCCTCTTTTTCCATTTGGCTAATTCTGCTTTTTAAGATGTTATTTTCTTCAGTATTTTTTGTCTCCTTTACCAAACTGTTGACTAATTTTTTCATGATTTTCTTGCATTACTCTCCCAATTTTTTCTCTACCTCTCTTAGTTGATTTTTAAAATCCTTTTTGAGTTCTTCCATGGCTTGAGACCAATTCATATTTTTCTTAGAGACTTTGGATGTAGAAGCTTTAACTTTGTTATCTTCTGCGTGTGTGTTTTGATCTTCCTTGTCTCCACAGTAACTTTTAATGGTCAGATTTTTTTCTGTTGTTTCCTCATTTTCCCAGCCTATTTCTTGACTTTTAACTCTTTGTTAAAGTAGGGCTCTGCTTCCAGGGCAGAGGGCGCACTGTCTCAAGTTTTAGTTGTTTTGTGCAGTGTTTTCAGAGATACTTCTAGGGACCTGCAAGTTGGCAGTTCTTCTAAAGTGGAAGAACTCGGAGAGGTGTTTTTACAACTCTCCTCACCTGTGATCTGATATGTGAGTAACCACTAGCACTCTTTTCTGCCTTGGAATGGTGAGGAGGGTCCTGGCTCCAGTGCCACCCCCAAACTCTGGTATGTTAGTGCTCCTCCTCATTCTGGGGCTGCCACCCATGACAGCAATCCAGATATGAGTATGGGCAAAGCAACAGAGTCCTGCCCCAAGGGCCAAAAAGTCCACTGTGATCTCCTTCTGACCACTTGTTTGACCCTCTTACTGTCTTTTGGCTGAGAGCTCTGGAAGCAGTAGCTGCTGCTACTGATTCAATGACTCCCAAGGCATGCTCCTGGTTTGCTGGGGCCAGGGCTGTGCTAGAGTAGCCTGTGCTGTGCTGTGGTCTACTCTCACCCAGGTGTGACAAACTTTTCCTGCTGACCTTCAAAGTTGTCTTTGGAAAATTATTTCACCCCATCGTTTTGTGGGTCGTTGCTGCTCTAGGAATTGTTTTATGGCATTATTTAAAAGTGTTTGAAGTTAGAGGGCAGCTAGATGGTGCAGTGAACAGAGCACCAGCCCTGAAGTCAGGAGGACCTGAGTTCAAATCTGGCCTCAGTTAACACTTAAAACCGTGTGACCTTGGGCAAGTCACTTAACACTATTTGCCCTCCAAAAAGCAAAATAATAAGAATAATAATGATAATTGGGGCAGCTAGGTGGTGCAGTGAATCAAGCACTGGCCCTGGAGTTAGAAGGACCTGACTTCAAATCCGGCCTCGGACACTTAACACAAAAACTAGCCATGTGACCTTGGGCAAGTCACTTAACCCCAAATTCCCTAAAAAAGGCAAAAAAAAGTGTTGAACTTGGAAAGACTTGCATAAATTGATGCTGAGTGAAGTGAGCAGAACCAGCACAACATGGTATACAGCAACAACAACATTGGGCAATGACCGACTTTGTTAGACGCAGCTCTTCTGAGCAATATGATGATCTAAGACAATTCTGAAAAGCTCATGATGGAAAATGCTATCAGATGCCCCAGAGAAAGAACTAGGGGTCTGAATGCAGAGAGAAGCAGACTATTTTCTCTTTTGTTGTTGCTTTTGTTTTTTTCTCTCTCGTGGTTTTTCTCTCTCATTCTGATTCTTCTTTCACAACATGACAAATGTGGAAATATGTTTAATATGATTGCACACGTATAACCTATATCAGATTGCAAGCAAACTTGGGGAGGGAGTAAGGGAGAGGGAGAAAATTTAAAATTCAATGTCTTATAAAAGTGAATGTTCAAACTAATAATAAATAAATATTTTTAAAATAAAGGTGTTAGGGAGAGCTCATGTGAGTTCTGCCTTTTCTCTGCCATCTTAGCTCCACTCACCCTCCATCACTGAAGGTTTTCAAGCAGAAATTGGTTGGCCACTTATAGGGAGATGCTATTGGAACCAAGAGGTCACAGCTCTAAGAGTCGGTGATTATATTCACTCATGTAATTCAACTCAGCAAAACATTTATTAAATACCTGATGGGTGTGAGGCCCTGTACTGAGCCTTTCCTTCTAAAAGTTCTCAGGAGGGGAACGGGGATGGTGGTGGTCCACCGGGCATTGGCTCCACAGCAGGGATCATGAAATGCCTTGGCTTCCTGGTGGAGCCTATGGACCCTTTCTCAGAGTAATGCTTGTCTTAAAAAATCATAATTTAAAGAAATGCTAACCTTCAACTAAATGTCAGTGAAAATAAAGATGTAACATTTTCCCATTCAAGTTCACAGGCCCCCTGAGGTTTATTCATTGACCCCTTGGTCTACAGACTCCAAGTTATAAACCCGTGCTAGACCTGGGTTCAAATTCTATCTCTTACAAGTACTGTGGGACCTTGGGAAACTTAACTTTTGAGGCCTCGGTTTCCTCATCTATAAAATGAAGCTGTTGGGCCTCTTAAGGTCCATCTTTCCTGTGAGCTTCGGCTTTAGAGGTTGTGCCAATAGATGAGAATTCCCTTGAAGCTCTCAGGGCCATCTATTCCCAGCCCAGGATATTTTCTGAGCTGCTGAAAACTAATGAGCATAACACTGATGTCCAAGGGAGAAAATGGAAAGTGGAAATGTTTCTGCTACTGCCCAGGCCACAGCAGTGGTTAGGACTTTTTCCAACATGTCATTGGACAAGCTAGGCAGTAGCTCCAATTTAGAGCAGGCAGAACTAAGGGCCTGCTCTAATAATATTGCTTGATTACTTATTTCATGCTTACGAATGAAGTCTCTTACACTCCCTCCTTCCCCTAGATGGCACTTCCTTATCAGGGGTGACGGGAGCACAGGCTGTTTTTGCAGGATGCTGAGTTGACCCAATGTTCTTAGGATTTTATTACATTCCAGAAATGGCAAGCAGGTTTAGTCCCAGCAGCAAAGATGATCCAAAAAAGGTGGGGGGGGGTGAGGGAATGGGAGGGGGGAGTTGTGTATGTGTGTGTGTGTGTGTGTGTGTGTGTGTGTGTGTGTAGGGGGGTTAATTACACACACAAATCCATGTAGACTTTGGGACTCAGATTATTTTTAGATTAAATATTCTTTCTCACCAAATATAATAAAACTTAAGCCAGTGTAAGGAAAATCTGAGACTCAAGTGTGTGTGTGTGTGTGTGTGTGTGTGTGTGTGTGTGTGTGTTAATGCTTCTCCCAGAAATAACTTAAGCCCTTGCTTTTACTGTTGGGGAACCAATTTCCCTTTTTTTAAATTGAAAACATCAGAACACCTCTGGCTCCCAGATGGGAAACTTATTGGAGCTTTAGGAGAAAGGGCTGTTATCCTGCACATTTCTATGGAGGAAGAGAATGTTCCTTTTGCACAGGCTGCTGGATGACAGGGTCTCCCCTCCCCCCTTTCCTTATTCCACACTCTCTTCTTCCTCATGCTCCTGCACCTTGCTGCCTTCTCTCCTGTATGTATATTGTTTGTACAGAGTTGTTTACATGTTGTGTCCCTTATTAGACAATGAGCTTTCTGAGAGTACAGAGTATTTGTTTGTTTGTTTTCGGTCTTTCCTTGTATCCCTAGCACTTAGCACACAGTAGATCCTTAATAAATAAATGTTTGTTGACTTGATTCCTTCTTAAGCTCCACATCCAGCCAGGCCTTCCTTTGAGGATGACAGGTGAGAAGGTAAGAGTGCTACCACGTCTTCATCTCCTGCCACTGAAGGCCTTGAAGCTGACTCAGTCTTCCTTCTCCCTTGAGGAGAATAGGGAGGGGGGAGACTTGAGGAGGGCATCATTCCCAGGACCATTAGAAATTACTGAGTTGTTTTGGCCAGTGATAACTTCAGTGTAGAGTTGGCCTCCCCGCTCCCTCGCTAAAATGGTTCATGAAACTGTTGCTACAGTCTGGAAAGAAGTGAGTTTGGGGCAGATGGTCAGGGCTGGACCATTAGTCACATTGAAACAGCAACTCATCTAACTTCTCTCTGCTTTTCTGATTTAAAGCTGACAGGATTCTTGGAGGGGCTCTCTTGGAGAAAGTCTAGTGCTGTGGAAAAAAAGAGCTAAATGTTTTTGTTATAGGTCCTGAGTTTACATCCAGCTGCTACTCCTACCTACTATCTGGGTGGCGTTGGGCAATTTAGCAAACCTTTCTGGGCCTCAGTTTCCTTTTCTGTAAAATGAGGCCATCTATGGCCTCTGAGATCTAGTGCTGGCGCTATAATCCTATGATCTCTAAGAACAGTCTCAACTCTAAAACCTACAATCAACTCTCTAGTACATGATAAGAACAGTAGAGTCAGAGCTTTAAAGTTTACAAAGTGTTGTACAAATATCTCATTTTATCCTCAAAACAACTGTATGAGGTAGGTGCTGTTATTATTATTGACAAATAAGAAAATTGAGGCAAATAGAAGTTAAGTGATTTACTCAGAACCACATAGTTAGGAAGTGTCCAAACTGGGATTTGAACTGAGGTCTTCCAGATTCTAGGTCCACGGTTCATTCTATCTGCCCCATCACCTTCCTGCCTCTATGTGTAGGAAAAGAAATCTATTCCTTAAAAAATCACCAAGCCTTCCAAGAGCCCTGTAAAAAGTCACTTCTTGATTGATGTCTTGCTTTGGGTTAACCCCCTCTTACGTACCATTATGGGTAATTATTAAAAGCAAATCTATATTTTTAGTTCTGTTTTTCCCTTGGTGATCCTTAGTTAGACTGTTAAAGTATGCAGGGTCTTTCAGCAAAAGAAATGACTGGAACCTGAGTGAGAAGGCATAGAAAAAAGTCGGGGCACGATGGATGGTCTGGAGCAGCTCTTCATTTTTACAAGCTTTCTCATTCACCTAAAAACCCCTGCAGTGACTCAGAGAAGAAAGAAAGCTGAACTTCCAGGGGAAGTTTTGTAGTAAAATTTTACAGAAAGATGAAATGTTCTTTCAATTTGGCCTTTATTCAGTTCTTAAAGAAAGCTCTCCCAGACAGTACAGGAGGCCACCTCTGATTTCAGGACCTGATGCCATAAAGGAGTGTTATACAGATCGGATGGCACCACTGGGTTAAAAACCCTGCAAAGTCTCCCTATTGCCTGCTCAATAAAAGCCAGATTCCTTAGCCTGGCATTCAAGGGTCTCCAAAGCCTAGTTCAAATCTGGCTTTCCAAGCCTTCTCTCATAGCATCCCTACCCTATGGATTTTCTGCTTTAGCCAGACCGGATTAGTTATTCTTATCATGATCTTGCTAGGCTTGTTTAACAGATTCCAAACCATGGAGAGTTCATGGACATGGACCTGGGCCCTGGTCATTTCTGGGGACATTTATGCTCTGTCTGGGGCACTTCCCATGGAATATTGAGCCTTCATCCTCAGCACTTAAGCTTCATGGGATGGTCACTGTTATACCTCACTCCCCCACCTCCTCCCACTTCCATCTGCTGTAATCTTACCCTCTCTTAAAGGGCCAGCTTAAATGCCATCTCCTCCAATGAAGGCTTCCCAGATTTTCCCCATTGGAAGTGAACTTACCTTCCTTGGACCTTCTACAATACTTCATTTGTTTCTCTGTTGTGAAATTACCATGTTCTATTTTGGTTTATAGTTATTTGCTTATTTTGTGTCTTGCCTGTGTCTATTAGTAGCTAGGTGGTGAAGTGGTTAATGTGCAGGACTTAAACTGAGTTCAAATCCTGCCTCAGATACTCCCAAACTGTGTGACCCTGGGTGAGTCACTTAACCTCTACCTGCACCTTTCAGAGGTATTGTGAGGATCAAATGAGTTAACATACATAAAATGCTTTAGAAACCTGAAAGGACTTATCTACGTAAATGCTAATTATTACTGTTATTATTAGTAGTATGAATGGACAGTTCACTTGGAGAAAGCGCAAGGTTGGAGGCTGGCAGACCAGAGACCAAATGCAAGGTTTCCCCTTGGAAGAGATTCAGGATATCTAGAACATGGAAGATCTGGGACCAAAGGGTTAAACATGGAGGAATCTGTATGGGGGAAGAGGGCGATGGCCTCTTTGTGACCTGTAGGCCCAAGTCTCACATTCAAGCTTCTGTGGTCTGCAGACTTTTTACAGACAGGCCCTGCCCAGCCTGTGCCTCTGCTCCCTCTGCTTCTGCCCCTGCATTCACAGTGACGATCTCGTGCATCAGTATCCAAGGTTACCTCCTTGCCATGACAGGAACCCTAGTGGTGGTTATATCAGAGTTGATATTTAATAAACATTCATTGAATTGAATCCATTGAATTCCGGAAACTAACCCCCTGCTCTGTCCCAGATTTTTCATCAGTTTGGAAAGAGATTTTCTCCTCTATGTGCTTTATTGGGTTGATAAAAAGGCAAAAAGCTTGGGGGAAGCTTGCCCAGCAGGGCTACTCTGGACTGGGCTCTGACTCTGAAGTCAGAGCATGAGATTAAACCCCTCCTCTGACACTTATTACCTGTGTGCAGTCCTCTGTTTTCTCATCCATAAATGAGGGGATTGGAGTACATGGGTTCTGAGATCCATCTTTTAGCTCTAGACCTGCGTGATTCCCTTATATTACCGGTCTTCAGACAACCGGGCTGACCACTCACTGGTAGAAAAGCAAGTTATACATACTAGATATATGCACTTAACATATATGATCTTTCCTTTCTGTTGTACTACATGTAGCATGGTGCATGATCAGGTCACCCAAGATGGAGTCACTCATGTGGGAGATGCCAAGGGCCTGCTTCTGGGAGAAGGCATCCTATGTTGGCTTACCACATGGGTGAGGATAGTTTAATTCCGTTGTCTATGTGGCCAGTCTCTGGAGAGGGGAGAGGATTAGGTCCATTCTGTTCCTACCAAGCATTAATCCCACAAAAGTTCCAAGTCCAAAGCAGCTCCCCTCCAAGGTGCCTCCCAAGGACCCAGGCTTCTCAGGACTTCCCTGTTAGCAACCCCTGACCTGGAATCCTTGACTCTAAGGTCCTAGTGGCTCTCAGATTCCTAGGCTAGAGACTCTACTCTCCAAACCTAGAATTGAAAATTGGAAAGAACAAATAAATAGAACCAAAACCCCGAACCCATTTCTCCAAGACTCTCAGGCCCTTCTTTCTCTCCAACTTACTGAATGGCACCCCTACTGTGAGGTTCTTCACCTCTGGACACTCCTAGAAAGAGAGAACAACTATTCCTCAAGTAGATTTAAAGATGTGGGTGGTCTGGGCATGTGCCAAAGCCCTATTACACATGTATATCAAAACACCCATTTTATTTGGCATTTATTAAGCTCAGAATTTAAAAAAAAAAGCTCACTGGATTGGAAATTGGAAGATCTAGGTTCTAGTTTTATCTCTTCCCCAACTGCCCCGACTTTTCTGGGCCTCAATTTCCTCATCTGTTAAAAAGGGGAAGAGGGGATGTGCTAACTTCTGAGGGCCTTCCAGCTCTCACATTTGATGCTATCGGATCAGCAAGGTTTTATTGTCTTCATAATGCCTGTTGGAACCAGGAATATTGTGCTTCAATGATAAATTATGAGGTTGACCTCAGCTAAGAGGGCCTGAGCTCCTATAATGTACCAGGGCCAGATTCAGTGGAACAATAAACAAGGAAGCAATAACAATGGCATCTTGCATTTCTTTTCCAAGGGCCTCATATGTCAGCAGCTTGCTCCCTGACCTCCTCTGGCTGAGAAACTTTGGCTGGGTGCCTCTTCCTGCATTTGGAATCCTCAATGTACACGCCGCATCTCCCCACAGAAATCCCTTTTTCGCTACATCAGACAGGCCTGTGTGACCCTGTCTGAAGAAAAACTGGACCCTGCGAGGGAAGTGGCTTCTCTGCGAACATGGGCCCTTGACCCTGGAGAGACAGCTTCTTTATTAGGGCCATTTATTATTTACAAAGCATTGGAGGTATACACAGCATTTTATGAGACACAAAAGACAAGGTCCCTGCCCTGTGGTGCTGGAGATTTTATCCTGCATTTCATTTGTCTACGTTAAACTGTAAAAACAGTGAGGTGAGTGGCTGGGATGAATGGGGAGTGGCAAGATTGCTGTCAGAGCTGGAGAAATGATTTCTGAAGAAGAATGTTCAGAGGCAGGAGGCGGAGGGACAGAGAAGGGGTTTGGGACCAGCTCCAGGATCCAGACAGAAATTCAGAGAAGGTGCTTATGTTATAGCTGAAAGACTCAAAGGAAATGTGCAGTGTGTGTGTGTGTGTGTGTGTGTGTGTGTGTGTGTGTGTGTGAGATGGGGAGAGGAAGTGAATTAAAGAAAATTAGGAGGAATGATAATAACAGCTAACACTGATATAGGGCTTTAAAGGTTTGTAAAGTGCTTTACATATGTTATCTCAACTGATCCCCCAATAGCTGTATGTGGTAGACCATATTGTTATCCCAGTTTTGCAGATAAGGAAACTGAGGCCCAAAGTAATTTACCTTCATCTATGTAGCTATGAGTCTTGCCTTCAAGTCCAACACTCAATTCAGTGGCCCACCTAGTTCCCTTTAGGCAAAAGACCAGGACTGTTTCTGGGGTTTTCTCCTCTCTGTAAGTGGATACCCTTTGGGAAAGTGGCTCCTGGGGTATGGGAGAGGGGGCTCAGAGGAATGTGTATTGTTCAAATCCCCTGCATCTTCAGATTTGCAGTTCAGAACCAAGTCTAGGCATAGGTAGTCAAGTGCCTAGAATACCATACATGGTGGGAGTAGAGCACAATGGGAAATGCTTTTAAATATTTTTCTTAAAGGCAAAAAGGGTCACAAAGAGTTGAACACAACTGAAAAATGACCAAACAACAAGAAATTTTGTCATGGTTCAGACTGATGATTTGGTCAGTATAGGGAAATCGAAGTGTGGAAATTCCATCATAGACACTCAATCGGGGTTACATGGCTGTGGAGTCAAGAACCTCCATGTTCAATTCTTGCCTTAGACAATCAGCCTCAGTTTCCTCCTCTGCAAAATTGTGATAATGATATCACCTGCTTTGTAGGGTTGTTGGGAGGTCGATTGAGATTCCTCAGATGCAACAGAGGGCAGGACTAGACCCTGTCCCAACTCAAAGCCAAATGATCTATTCACTGTCATGCTATCTTTTTAATAGTTCTAAATAATTTTAATTGCAGAAAATCCCCATATGTCAGTTGGGTGTTTGTTTATGGATTTCTCCTATGTTCTCCCTCAAAGTGCTCTGCAGAGATCCAAAGACCTGGGAAGGCATTCAGGAATAGTTTTGCCCTATACTTGGGGAAAATGGAGCACATCCTGATGATGGAATTATTCCTGCTTTGAATTCAGGATTGTGCTCATTACAAAATAGGTTTTGCCACTCAGAAATAGACATGAGCTTGACTGAACAGTCATGGTTTCAGACTAAATTCTGAAATAGGTGAAATATAATATAGCACTTTACAGCAAAAGAAACACTTTCATGCCCATTATCTCATTTGATCCCCATGGTAGCTTTTCAAGGTAGGCAGAATAAATATTAAGATCATCAGGCCTAATCAAACTCCCTCATTTTTCAGATAGTAACACCTAAGCCATAAGAGGTGAGACAAGTTCCGTGAAGTCACAAAGACTGTAAGTGGCAGAACATGAATTTGAACATGGGTCAAAAGGTCATAGCATTATCATTTTGGAGATAGAAGGGACTTTTGAGGTCATCTCATCCAAACTGTTTATTTTATAGGTAAAGAACTCAAGCCCAGAGAGGTGAGTGATTTGCCCAAGGCCTTCTGACTCTAGACCCAGAGCACTGTCCACTGCAGCTTAAATATTATTACACCAGGAAAAAATTGAAACTCACCAAAGTGAAATAGTTTATCCAAGGTCACGAAACCTCTACTAAATGGCTTATCTTGGACTCAGATTCAGGCCTTTTGATTTTTCTGGCCCAGTGTTTGTTTTGCTTTTCCCACCAAACCAGGTTGCTTCTCAAATAGGCACCAGACGGCTTTTCTGCCTACCCCGTAGGGCAATGCTGGTTAACAGATCCTACTATATTATCATCATCATCAAATCTTATTAAAAGTCCACTGGTGCATGGTGGAGGGCACTGTGACTGGCCTTCTGGCTCCAAGTTCCCTCTTCCCATCCCAGCAGGGTCTATGGTGTGTCTTCTGGAGATGGGGGAGAAGGGTGGACTCTATAGCTATTGCCCAGCTTCACTCCACTCCCAACCTTTCTCCCCTTCCTCCAGCTCTATCCCCATCTCCATTCTGCCTCCCTCCTCCAACTGATTTGCCAAGACCCTTCCTCCCATTTTCCTTCTCTTTACCAGTAATAGCTAACACTTATATTATCACTTAAAGGGTTTTTGTTTTATTTATTTATTTTATTTTAAATATTAATTTAATTTTTTTGGTCCAAATTCTCTCCCTCCCTCTACACCCTTCCCCACCCATTGAGAGGTCAAGCAATATATCAATTATACATATGAAATCATACAAAATGTATTTCCCTATTAGCCGTGTTGCAAAATTTTTTCTAAAGAAACAAAAATAAAGTAAAAAATCATACTTCAATTTGTACCCAGTTTGCTTTAAAATTTGCAAAAACACTTTACATATATTATTTCATTTGATCTTCACAATAACTTGGTGAGGTAGGTACTTTTGTTATCCCCTTTTACAGATGAGGAAGTTGAGGCTGATGGAGGTTAAATGACAAGTAAACATTTAAAGCAAAATGGAATCTTTCTTCCTGATGCCTAGTGCAGCACCCTGTCCACTATACAATTTATCTGCGCCAAGGCAAGAGCCTTAATCCTACTAGTGCCTGGATTATTTCATGGTTGATGACTACTTTATCCCAACTAATTTTTACTGGCGATATCAATCAATATGTTGCAATGGAAAAATTGTCAGATTTGGAAATCATGTAGATCTGGCAGGGGTCAAATTCCACTTCTGATCCTTATTTATTGTATAACCAATGGCAGGTCTTCTTATCTCTCTGAGCCTCAGTTTTTCCATCTATGAAATGGGGATAATACCTAAAGTTGTAAGGCTCAAAAGAGAGGATCAATTAATCAACAGGCATTTATCAGTGGATCACTATGTCCCAGGCACTGTGCTAATGTCCAAAGCCTTCAATGAGTTTCCATTCTTATTGGGGAGACCACATGCACAGAGCTGGACTTGTGTGAGTTGCATGCAGAGTATCCATTTAAGGTTATAATTTTTAAGGTTACATAAAGAGGAAACTCTAGTACTTGGCGCATTCCAAGCATGGGGGCTTGCGATACACATTCAATACTTCACAAACCTTTAAGTATTATTATTTCTGTAGCACTTTGAGGTTTACAAAGTCAAGCAGGCAGTTAAACAAGCATCTGTTAAGAATTTACTATATGCCAGAGGCAGCTAGGTGACACCATCATGCATAGTCATTGCATCATGCAAGATTCATCTTCCTAAATTCAAATCTAGCCTTCCTAGTTGTGTGACCCTGAGCAAGTCACTTAACCCTGGTGGCCTCAGTTTCCTCATCTGCAAAATGAGCTGGAGAAGGAAATGGCAGAACCACTCCAGTATTTCTGCCAAGAAACCCCCAAATGGGGTCAGGAAGAGTCAGACAGAACTCAAACTGCTGAACAATGTGTGCCAGGCACTGTGCTAAGGGCTGGAGATACAAAGAAAGACAAAAACAATTTCCTTACAACCACTATATGAGATCATGTAACGATCACTCCCATTTTAAAGATGGGGAAATTGAGGCTCAGAGAAAGTAAATGACTTGTCCATGGTCACACAACTGCTTAGTGTCAGAGTTGGGATATAGACTCTCTCAAGTCTCACCTCTTAAATCCAAGTTCAAGTTTGTGTAAAAGTGTTCTTCTATTTCTTTCACATGGGTATCCTGTCTTGACTATGAGATTGCAAAAAGACAGCCTCCCCAGAGCATCTAGTACGGGGTTCTGCACACTGGGCAGCCTGTCAATGGCCCCAGGGTAGTCTCTGTTTGAGCCTATCAGTATTCCCTTAGAAGAGGCTTCATCTGAATTCTGAGAGAGAGGTTCAGCCAGCTGTGGATGGAATCTGCCAGCTGGAAATCATTCTGTTTATTTGGGGTGCTCTGGGTTCTGCAGGCACACTCCCAGAAGCCTGGGGAATGTTCTTGGTGTTACTCTAAGAGCACTATTGACCTACCTATCAGATTATTTTAATTTTCATACAAGACTCAATGTTTTCTACCCATTCCCACCTCCCTGCCCCCAGAAGCTTAGAGATCTGGTGCCCACAGGGATTTATGAGTTGGATTTTTTTCTTTGTAAACTCTTCCATGTGTCTTCCTTTTCCTCTTTGCGGCAGAGATTAATGGTGGACTTAAATGAATTTCATTCCCTGAAATGTGAGGCCATTTTTCAAAGTGCAGCAATTGCTGCAATTTCACCACTTTTTTATGTGACCCTAGAAGCAAGCACTTGTTTTGATAGGGTTACCAGTCTGGCAGACCAGAAATATCCCAGAGATAGAGTATATCTGTACTTGATAAAGGCTCTGGTATTCTGGCTGAACAGATGCAGAAATGTGCATTGGATGAAGAATCAGCTAGCTGACTTTGCCTCTGATTGAAAGAACGCACAAAAAGAATACTGATGAATGCTTTGCTAATTACTACCAGTGGGATTTGGTAGTACTTTCACCTCTTGGGAATTCAGTCTTCTTATGTGTAAAATGAGAGTCAGATTAAGTGACCTCAGACCTCAGCTCCAAATCTATGATCCTTTGACTTATGACAACTTTGTTAGTCGCTTATGAAGGGCCACAGGACTCTGTCTTTGACCTTCTCCTTTTTTAATTATTGGGGTTCTTTTTAATCTAAAACTCAGATGTATTGGGGTGGCAAGGTGGCGCAGTGAACAGAGAACCAGCCCTATAGTCAGGAGGAGCTGAGTTCAAATCCAGCCTCAGACACTTGACACACTTACTAGCCGTGTGACTTTGGACAAGTCACTTAACCCCAATTGCCCTCCAAAAAGCAAAACAAACAAAAAGAAACAACAAAAAAATAAAACTCAGATGTATGTTTATCAAATTTGCAGTGACACAAACCTGAAAGGGATAGCTAAATAAGATTTTTAAGAATTGTGAACCAACAAAATGAAATTTAACTGGGAAAAAATAGAAAGTCTAGCAATTTCAGCTTACCCAAAATAAAAATCAATTGCAAAAAATACAGGATGGGGAAGATTTGACAATAGGTCACGTAAAAAAGACTTGAGAATTTCTGTTTACTATATAAGCCAACAGCATATAATAATAATAATAGGCAAGTCTTAAGGGTTATCCAAGGTTGAGAAAAATTAAGTTATTGACCTGCCCCTGACTGGGCAGTTAGGTTGGTGCAGTCGATAGAGTGCTGGGTTTGAAGTCAGAAAGACTTCCCGAGTTCAAATCTGATCTCAGAAACTTCTTAGTTGTGTGACCCTGAGCAAGTCATTTAACCCTGTTTGTCTCAGTTTCCTCATCTGTAAAATGAGTTGGAAAAGGAGATGTCAAACCAAGAAAACCCCAAATGGAGTCACAAGGAGTTGGATGTGACTGAACAACAATGTTTACATAGGTTACATAACTAATAAGTGTCAGAGGTGGCATTTGAATTCAGATCTTCCTGATTCCAAGCCCAGCATGCTCTCCCATCAGTCCATACTACTTCAATTCCTCCCTCTCTTCTTCCCTTCCCATCCCCTCCCCTCCCCTCCTCTTCCTTTCCTTTCCCTTCCCTTTATAAGCACAAATTTACAAAACCATAGCACAGAGACACAAGGATAGGGACAACTCACAACTCTAGACTTTGGGATTTGATGTCTGTTGATTGTCCACATCAGTAACAGTCTGTACAATAGTGAACTGATGGGAGGGACCATTCTCCTTCTGGATGTCTCTTCTCTTCTTGTGGGGAGGACTGCTTCTTTTATAGGCTGAGGAAACAGTGTTAAGTTCTTTCAACAAAGTAGAACCTTTAGCCTAAAGGCTGAAGAACTTTTCCAGGTTGGCTCTGAAGGATTTCCACCTTGAAAGTAGTAGATAGTAGTGCCAGGGAGATGGAAAGAAAGATAGAAACTTTCTCCTCCAATCAACTCTGCAATGCAACAAAATGGAGGTGGAAGAAGATTGGCCCAAAGACCCAGGTAGAAGGATTAGCTTTTGTGAGGAGTGAGATTATCTCTTCTTTTGAGACAAATGGATAGGATAATGGGTGCTGACACCAAAGAGTATATGGGGCAGCTAGGTGGTACAGTGGATAGAGCACTGGGCTTAGAACCAGGAAGACTCATCTTCATGAGTCCAGTCTGTCATCAGACACTTACTAACTGTGTGATCCTGGGTAAGTCACTTAACCCTTTTTGCCTCAATTCCTCATCTGTAAAATGAGCTGGAGAAGGAAATGGCAGATGACTCCAGTATCTTTGCCAAGAAAACCCCAAAATGTGGTCATGGAGAACTGGACATGACTGAAAACAACTGAGCAACAACCAAGGATCAAAAAGGAAAGAAAGAGGGATATTGTGGAACTCCAAATTTGTCCTCAATTCTCTTAGTAAAGTGTGAGCTGAGGCTATTTTCATTAGATGTGGGAAATGACAATGACGGGAGTTGAAGAGGGTGACAAAGTTCAGAACAGCTTTGGTGGTACATGAGATAGTCAGTAAGAGAAGGGGAGAAGCAAGAACCTGGTTAAGGTTATATACCACAGACACATAGGGATTTTTTTAATGATGTGGATTCAGGGACTTGTTCCTTCACTGGAAGGAACTTGAAAAGGGCAAAGAGGACATTTGCATTTCTCCAGTTCTGTTCTCTCTCTCTTGTTCTCCACAGTCTTTCACACATTACTTATGGTGGTTCACCAGATACACCCACCAGTTCTTTCAAGGTGGGAGGGTGCCATTCATTTGGGTCAGTCAATTTGAATTCATCCAGGAGATCAAGGTGCTCTCCAACTATCTCCTTGCTTATCTTAGTTAGGATCATAGATCTATCCTGGAAGGTACTTCAAAAGTTATCAAAACCCTTTTTCAGTTGACAAAACTGATACCTAGCACTGTCAAGTGACGAGATGAAGGTCACACAGGTAGTAAGCATGCTTGGGCAGGATTTGAGCTGAGGTCCTCTGATTTCATAATCAATAGTACTCTCTCCATTGGGCCAAGATACCTCCTCATTAACTTATTGTTAATTAGTTTTGTTCTTTCCTTTCAAAGTCAAAGGTCTTTCTCCCTGGTAGAGAAAACAGAAACAAAACAAGGAATTAGTAATTCTATCTTCTCATTGTCATTAGTCACCATCATTCTATACACCTTGAATAACCATCCTCTGTCTTTTTTGATCCCCCTCTTTCCCCCTAATGCAACTTTCTAAAAATCTCTTTTGGTTGTCCTTAGCTTTCTTTGCCAGTCTCCATTCTTTCTGGACTTGAGCACTTCTGACACTTCTTACAGGACCATGCCAAGTTCTTGTGTTCATCCTCTATTACCAGTCCTGGTTTGCATCTTCTTGTACATATCTTTTAAATATTCAAGTTGGTTGTTAAGCTCTCTGTGTATACACAATAGTCTGTTTTTCCTTCTCATCAGAGTTATTTCTCTTTGAGTTTTCACTATTTCATTCCTGAGAACATTTCCTCCTTCCTGGCCTGACTTTCCCCGTAGACCTTCAATTCATGGGATCCTATTAGCCTTCCTCCCTTGGAAATCTGCTTTCCCCAAAACCTAGGGTGCACACCAGACAGTTCCCAGTTCTCCTTTCTTGCCCTAAACTGAATCCCAGAGAAAAGTTGATTCTTTCTCAAGTAGGTGTTAGTAAAAGGATTTGATCTCCTTCCTCTTATTTTCTCCATCTTGTCATTATGCAGTGGAAGGAAGGGGCTAATACTATGGGGTGACCCTTGAATCAAAACCAGTGCATGTTCTAAAGAGGCAAAGTCAAGTGGAGAAATGGGAGTGACCTCTCAACTTGATTATCCACTACTTATTTCCTGAAAGATATTATTTGGGCAGAAGACCTTCCCTCACACCCAAAGAATCAGCTGACTCCAATGTCTTGTGGTATCAGTCTGGGAAGGGCATGAGCTAAGAGCCTTTTGTGTTTAACCATTTAGGATTAGGTAGTCCTGCTATATCCTGCTATGGTCAGACCCCACTGGGAACATTGTGGTCAGTTTTAGTGCAGTATTTCAGTAAGGACATTGATAAACCATAGAGTGTCCAAACAAGGGTAACCAGAATAGTGAAGGGCCTTAGGAGTATGCCCAAATGCTCTGAAGGAATCATTAAGGAAACAGGGATGCTTAGCCTGGAAAAGAGAACACAGAAAATGTAGGGAAACAGAATAACTCTCTTAAAGAATGTGAAGGACTGTGTGACAGGACCAGTAATTGCCACAGGCCTCTCCTCTCCCTTCATTCACATAAATTACATTAGATTTTCCCTAAAAAGCAAAGAAATTGGAACTCAACTGTCTTCAGGATAGCTCAAGCTGTGTCTCCCTTGACACAGCTTCCTGGCGACTTCTGGTCGTGATGACATGTCTTTCTGGTCACCTAGGGACATAAAAGTACCCCCTATGTAGGATCAGTGCCCTTCAGGCCTGGTAGATGCCAAATGACCATGAGAATCACCACTTCCTGCCCTGCTGAGTAGTTATGCTTCTGTATGGAGACAATGTGGGATTGTGTCTACACAAGCTAAGTGCTACTTAACCTTGTTGCCTATCCTTACTATTCTAGAGTCAAGCAAACCTTTTCTTAACTGTTCAATGACCAACAAGTGCCTCTTTTCCACCCAATGTCCAAGGTACCATCATCAGTCTAGCTCTGTATAACCTGTCACATGACAGAAGGGCAGGAATTGTCTCATTGGACCCTTAGAGGGCCGAACTAAGAGTAATGGTTGGGATTTAAAGAGCAGAAGATCCAGGCTTCATATATGGAAAATCTTACTAATTATTAGGAATTAATCAAAAGTGAAATACTGGGGAGGTAGAGGCTTTTCCCTCCTAGAAGATCTTTAAACAGAGACTGGATAACCACTTGTTGGGTATATTGCTGAAGGAGATTCTTACTTGGGTAAGGTTTGGACAAAGTCACCGATGAGATCTCTTGTTCACTCTCAGATTCCATGATGTCCCAAAGCTGGTGGGGAAGTGGAGGAAAGAATTGGGCAGAACAGGCGGCTTTTCCTTAGGTTCCTCTAAGGATCAATGGATCCAGCTCAAAGGACCCTAGATAACCAGGTGTCCCCCAATTTTTTAGCAGGGGACAATAACCGCAGTCAGCATGTTTTCTCAGCCCCTAGATAACAAAACTCTTTGCTGCCATATAATGGGAGATGGGACACAGTGGACATTGGGGTAGAGTGGATACTGGAGCTTCTTGCTTTCTACAGGTACTCAGTGTAAAAGTCCCCAGTTGAGGAAAGGGAGAAAGGAGATGACTGACAAATTTTACATGCTTTGTAATTTTTCTTCTAAAGATGGATTCTGGCTTTTGGACAAGCTAAAGAATGGTGGCTCTAGAGCTGTAAAGGACCAACCTCCTCATTTTACAGTTGAGGAAATTGAGGCCCAGTGAGTCTGAGGGTTGTCCAGGGTAATACAGATAGGACACTCCAGGGGTGTCGTTCTTCCCATTGTACCACAGTCACTTCCTTTGGCATGGTTGTGTCAAAGATTTATGCCCAAGTTGTGATGCTTCTCCCAAAACTCACCTTTCAGGGGGCACTCTAGGGATGGATGAGGGGCTAGATTATAGGTCTGCCATCTCTTTCAGCTCTATGATTCTATGATTATGTAGCAAGTCCCTGGACTCATTCTCCCAAACCACATGCACACCAGCAGCTTAGATACCCAGAGACTGATTATTGATGTCTCCACCTCAGAGTTCTAGGGGTACTTCTATGGGCTATGGAATTTTTTCCAATATCATCTACTCAAGCTCCCATTCCAATGGATTTTGGCTAATATCATTTGCCAGTGTTGGTTAATATCTTATTGTCATTGATACAAACGATTAGCACTCTACTATCATTTTAATGTGTTGGGTTTTCCTCAATATTGATCAACTCAAGTCAACAAGCATTCATTAAGGACCTACTATATGCTGGGTACGGTGCTAAGTGCTGTGAACACAAAGAAAGGTAAAAAATAATTCCTCCTCTCAAGGAGCTAGCAATCTAATGGGAGAAACAACATGCAAGCAGCAGTCTTCTAACAAGATAGAGACAGGATGGAAGATGATCAGCAGAGGGAGGGAATTAGCGTTAAGGAGGATCAAGGAAGGCTTTCTGTAGATGGTGGGAGGTCAGGGAAGCCCGGAGGCAGAGCTGAGGAGGGAGAGAATTCCAGGCATGGGAGACAACCAGAGAAAATGCTTGGAATCAGAAGATGGAGTGTCTTGTGGGAGAATCAGTAAGGAGGTGATCACTGTATCACAGAGTACCTAGCAGGAAGAAAGGCATCAGAAAGGAAGGAGGGAGCCAGGTTACGAAAGGCTTTGAATGCCAAACAGAGGATTTTATGTTTGATCTTGGTGTGACCTAGAAGAACATCCAGCAAAGGAGACAGACAGATAGGAGAACCAGAATAAATTCAAATAACAAAAATCTAGAGAGAAAAGAGAGTATCAAGGAGAAGAGAATGATTAACAGGATCAAAGGCAGCAGAGAGATAAAGAAGAATGAGGACTGAGAAAAGACCACTAGACTTGACAATTAACCAATTCATATCACTTGGCTTTTACAAAGGGATATTTACCAAAAAGATATAGCTAGAATTGAACAAAAAAAAAGTTTCCCCAGATCGAGTACGTTTTCCTAGTCCTCTGTGCTCTGGCCCTTAAGGAAGTGGGTTCAAACTAATAGCAGATGCTCTAAACATTCTCCCCATCACTCACCTCCCTTTTGCTTGTGCCATAGTCAATGGATTCTCTTGCCTTCAGGATGTTGCCTTATGGCTACCTGGTTGACTCACTGCTAGACCTCAAGGCTGCCCTCTTACTGAGTGTGGCCATGGGACTTTCAGGGACTCTTCCATCTTATCGAACTCTCACAATGTCTTGTACTAAAGGAGGGAAGTTACAAACAGGAGGTGTGCCCACCCCAGACATAGACTTAACTGAGGATGCCATACACTTACTGGCTGACCCAGTGGGAGGGCAAAGCATCACCTCCTTCTTCCCCTCCTCAAGGATTGTCCTCACAATTCATGGCTAGCAGGAAGGAAAGTGAGGGAGGAAATGGGTCTCCTGGCTCCACCCCACCCCCACATTGCCCTGCCTCCTCAGCATAACAGTGGGGGATCACATAAAACAATAAATCTGAAAGGGTTTTGCCAACTGCACAAATCATAAGCAAAGAAATATCAAGTTATCAAATAGTGCAATGGTATGGGAAGCCAACCCCTTCCAGTGCACCACCCATCACCCCACCTCCCTTGCCCCTTTTATTTCTTACTGCCAGATTAATGACAGCATAAAACGAATTTCACTCCCAATGCTGTGGAACCATTTTCCAGGGCCCAGCTGTTGTTACCATCCTGCTCCCTTCTTACATGGCCTTGGGAGCAAAGTGATTCGGGCAATGATATTAGAAACAGGCTGTTGGGAAGTAATGGCACATTCATTTCGAGCATGTGCTGGGGAGCCAGAAGCAATTCTGGGCCAAGACTTTTTATTTGTCTCGAATTGAGGCTTGCGACAGCTCCAGCACCCCCAGCTTCATTTTGACTTCCCTCTGTCGTGGAATGCTGGGCTCTTCTCCAGTCGCCTGACGACCCCTTTCTGGATGGGAAAGCCATTTTTCTAGCACCTACGGAGTTGGCATGAGGCGGGTGCAGGCATGCAGAAGGGAGGCAGCAGTAGGTGGGTGAGGGGAAGGGGAGAGGGGAATACAGCCCACATTTTTAGACTCATCGCTCTGTGCTGGGGTAAAGCAGGAACTCAAACTCAGGAACACTGAGGCTGGGATATAGATGGTTTTTTGTGTAAGGGGCAGGGGTTATCTCTGCTGTTTCAAAGTACCTTGGACATGGGTGGGAGTATACAACATAAGGAACACTGGATTTAGCATTAAAAAGTTTGAATTCAATTTCTGGCTCTTTGTCATATTACCTGTGCATAGAACAGGGATTGGGAGCTGGAAGTCACTGGATTTCTCTGCCCTCAGTTATTCCATTTGTAAAATGAGGGAGCTGAATTAGGTGTTGACTGAGGTACCTCCTAGCTTGAGATCTAGGAAACTATGAAACATAACCTCTCAGAACCTTAGTTTCCTCATCTGTAAAATTAGGGAGTGGGGCTAGATGGTTCCCCAAAGTCCTTTCCAATTTGAAATCCTAATGATCCTTTACTCTGTTAGAAAGCCTGTTCTCTTGGGGCAGCTAGGTGGCTTAATGAATACAGCACTGGCCCTGGAGTCAGGAGGACCTAAGTTCAAATCCAGCCTCAGACACTTAACATTAACTGTGTGACCTTGGGCAAGTCACTCAACCCCAATTTCCCTGCTTCCCCTCCTCCACAAAAAAAGAAAGCCTGCTCTCTGCTAGGAGTCAATAACCAGATAAACCATTTCACAGTCATAAGGACTGTCAGTATATCCTTGATCCTTCCTCAATGACCTCTTCACCTACTCCTCCCCACCCCTCAAATGAACTGATGAAACTATATACCCGAAGGTAGAGCTCTAGTAAGCACCCTTCTTAAAGCACCCCCTGCCACAGCTATCTCTCAGCTAGATAGGAACTATAGGGGAATTGTTACAAACCACAGAACACTAAATTTGGAATAAGATGACACAGATTTGACTTTCAGTTCTAATATGTACAAGCTGTGTGATTTTGAAGAGGTTCCTAAATGTTCCTGAGTCTCAGTCTTTTTGCTTTCAAAATGGGTATGCCAATACATGTTCTACTTGCAAGCTTGTTATCAGGCTCAAATGAGATAATGGAGATGAAATCCTTTATAACCATAAAGCCCCATAAGAGTGAGTATTTGGCATTAATAGTCATTTCTGCTCTCTGTGGGGTGTGGCATAGAGGAAAGAGTCAGAGGACATGGGTTTGAATCCCCTCTCTATTTCATCTTATAATGTGAACCATCAACAGGAATTCTGGCACTTGAGAGAGAAACGGTATCTAAGACATAACCACTTCAGTTCATGATTGAGGAGTGCTGGAGACAAAAATAAGTAGGATCAGGAATGTGGAAGAACTGGGTTTTTTGTTTCTGCTTTTTGTTTTTGAAGGGGGAAGGGTAGGGCAATCAGGGTTAAGTGACTTGCCCAAGGTCACACGGCTAGTACATGTTAAGTGTCTGAGGCCGAATTTGAACTCAGGCCCTCCTGACTCCAGAGCTGGTGCTCTATTCACTGACCACCTAGCTGCCCCAAGAACCGGTGTTTTAAGAGGTTAGGGCTTGAAGGAGACTTTCAGTCAGTCTCCAGATTTATTGGGGAAGGTGAGAGGACCTGGCAAGATGGAGTAAACCTTAAAGGTGTTGCTAAATGTTGCATGCAGAAAGAGGGTCTGAGCATGGCAGTGGGGAGCATGAAACATGCTGGCTCCTCCTCCTGGCCTTGTGTGTTGGTGGGTGTGAGAGAAGGAGCAGCCAGCCTTGCAAAGGATGCCAAGAGACATTCGTGTCTTCAGGAGTAGGCTAGGTTTCAGTGAGCACCCAAAGATGGAAGAAAGAGATCTATGATGAAAAGGGAGTTTAATGATAGAGGAGAGTTCCAGAAGGCAAAGCAGGTAGGGAGGGCAAAGGAGAATAAGTACTAGGGAGGGTTAGGACTGAGCTTGTTACGAGAGATGGTCACTGACTATTGCCTTCCCCTAATCCCCAACCCTCATCTCCCCACCCTTTCCTCCCCTTGGCAGCTAGGTGACACAGTGCATACAGAGCTGAGCCTGGAGTCAGGAAGACCTGAATTCAGATCCAGCCTCAGACCCTTAACAAGTTGTGTGGCCTTGGACAAGTCATTTCACCTTTGTCTCAGTTTCCTCAACTGTAAAATGGGAATAATAATAGCACTTATCTCTCACAGTTGTTATGTGGATCAAATGATTTATTTATACAGTGCTTAGTGCAGTGCCTGGCATGTAGTAGGTGCTTAATAAATGTTTATTTCCTACTTTTACCTTCCTCCCTCTCTTCCTCTTTTCTTTCTTTCTTTTTCTTCTTTCCTTCCTTCTCTCCCTTCCTTCCTTTCTCCCTCCTTTCCTTCCTTCCTTCCTTCCTTCCTTCCTTCCTTCCTTCCTTCCTTCCTTCCTTCCTTCCTTTCTTCCTTCCTTCCTTCCTTCCTTCCTTCCTTCCTCCCTTACTGAACTTGTACTGATCTCAATTGAATTGAATACTGGGAATAAAGAGGGAAGAGCATGCCTTTATGGAGTGATATTCTTCCCCCCCCATCATTTATCCTGTGCTGATCTCAGGTCTCCTGCCCATGTGGTACTGATTTCTGGGTCAGGTAACTGGTTTGAGATAATTTAAGCTAGTAGGCAGGTGGGACAGGACTTGGGGAGTAGTACCTTGTGTTGGTCTGTGGCCGGTGTTCCACCAGAGGAAAGGACGTATGCCTTCCAAGGCATTAGCACCTGAGTCAAAGTCATGGTCACCCTGTTTTAGGTCTTCTTCTATCCCTGTCACCTTGGATAGTCCCTTCATCATTCTGAGCCTCAGTTTCCTCATGGAGAAAGTGAGATCATTTATATGATTTCTCAGTTCCCTTCCAGCTCTTGATCTTATGAATAATGGTAGCGTGCCAAGGGCATATGAGGCTATTTACAGAACACAGGAAAGACACAAGCTCTGCCCTCAGTTACCTTACAAATTATAGAGGAAAGAAAGATCCAGATGCTAAGCATTTGTTTGTATCATTCCTTCATCCACATTGCAATCACATTTCCCCCTATGTGGTATTCTCATTGTCTGCCTGTTCCTCTCAAGAGTGAGTAGCCAGAAGATAACAGCTCAAGAAACAAACCGGGGCCTTGCAGGGGACTGGTAAATCTGATTCTCTGTTTCCCTCTGACTCCCACCCACATACTCTCAGCATCCCTCTCCCTGCACTCACTCCTTGTACCCAATACCTTTCGTTGCCTAGAAAGCATGGTTATCTCCAGATATGAGCTCTCTTAATGGCCCATTCCATTCAGTTTCAATGTATATTGATAGGAGTGTTCACCAATAATGTTGCTTTGCACAGAAACTAATTTTCTTATTCATTGCACATCGGTCTCATTAAGAACCCGAAATACATGCGACATCTCAAGAGGAAACAACTTCCATTCTGGGAGGCCTTTATCAGAATATGTAAGCACAGTATTGACACTTTTTGGATGCTATTTCCTTCATAAATAATGGGTGGGGGTATGGTGAGGGCCACTGCTCACTGAAAGCCCATTTATTAATGTTATTCATTTCACCAAAAAAAAAAAAAGACAAGCAAACAAATGAAAATTATGAAAGATCGCTAGTGTGGGATCAATGCTCCCAAGACCTCTGCTGATTATACCATCCTGCTCCTCCAGAGCATGTGGGGCATTCATAGGGAATAAGAAGCCCCTAATGTATAATAATTACCCTGCAGTGGAACAGAGGAATCCAGAAGCAGCCTGGGCTGATGTGGGGTTCCAGCTTTGTTTTCTGATTGTTAAAACATTTCCTCCATTTTGTTTAGGAGTGTGTTGTTTTTGTAAAGCAATGTTTTATCACGTAGTAGATGTGGGAGCCAAAAGAAATTACTACATTTCCCACCATGCTATGGGCTGAAGCACATCACAGAAAGCATAAGGAAGGGTAGAGAATAGAGAAAAAGAATTATGAGGAAAAGGAGAAAAAAAGAGAATAATTTCCTGAGAAATGGTGAGTGTTGATAGCAGCAGATAAAGAATCATTAGCTGCTGGACTAGAGGCTAAGGCTTCTTGAGCTAAGGTTGGGGGTAGAATGGAGAATGTAGGAAGCAGCTCTCATCAGATAGGTAGGAGCTCCTACCCTGGGGCTAATAGGAATGTGAGCTGGGGGAGCAACGGAGGTGCCCCTAGACTTCACTGAGGGGTTTTAGGACTACACTGAGTTCCTAGACCAAGAGAAATGAGCAGAGTGAAATTCCAAGTAATATTCACAAGCCAGTCTCAGGAAACATTGGGAACGAGAGGATGCCCATACAATCTTCACTGAAGAAATACCAACTCTACCCATGTTGCAGCAGATTCCTTATCAGCAAGAATTTATTCCTTGTTAATGGAATTTAATCCTATAAAAGTCCCATCTATGTTTGCAATAAATGTGTTTTTGTTCAAAATACTTATTGTTTATCTTGGTTGCTAGCAGGAGAGCAGACTCAAACACCCTGGAAATAAGCCAAGTTCAGATTGATCTGAGGGTCAGACCATGATGTTATTATTGACAAGCCTCCAAGATGGAACCTGGTTCATTTGTCCTTAGATGACACATGGATTGTGATTATAAACTTGATAACTCTCTTAGCAAATAATAAGGACATAGAAATGAACCTCAATGTAATTGTATAATTCAAATTTTTTTACATTTTCTTCAAAATAATATAAAATTTAATCAAATAATTTATTTGTTCTGTGTTCCCTTTTGATCTTTTTTCCTTTGTTTACTAAAATTTTTTTCATTTAAATACAGCTCATGCATATATTCTAGTTCTACTGTCCTTCTTTTGCATCATTTCATTTATCTTTCCATGTTTCTTTGTATTCTTTATATTTTTCATACTTTATTGCACTCCTCCATGTTATTTATCACATTCTGTAGGTACTAATCTGAGAATATAATTTTACCTTCCAAAATGTCTGTGAATAAATTAATTTTTTACTAATGAATGTGATTCTGGAGATATGTGGGGTGGATGATTGAACAGCTGCATAGTTTCTAAACTGGTGTGATAACTGAGCCCAAATAGTGTTGATTAAAGAATTGATGTCAACATGGCCATTTGCTTGTCCTTTGTTCTCAAAGTAGACCATCACATCAGGAAGGTAATGTCTTGACTTGCAAGTTGAATTGGATTTAAGTGAGGGAGGATTGTGCAAAGTCACCAGTCTTACTTTCTCCTTCAGAGCCATCTGTGCGCAGTGGCAAAATATAGATCAGGAATACTGAAGATGGCCCCAGATGCAGTGGGAGACCTTGGCCTTTTTAAGATAAGGTCTTTCCCAGCTCTCAGTTTGACTGAGGCAAGACCCATTCAGTGATTAATATGAGGTAAAAAATGAGGCAAAGAATGACCTCTTTTACCTAGTCAAAAAAAAAAATCATCTGGAAGGAGAACCCCTCAGGGTTTCTGATCAAACAGAAACAATAACCAAATAAGTCTTGAGCTGGGACTTATTGTTGGCCAATCAATGAAAGCCAGAGTGATTTGAGTTTAAGGAATGGTCCTTAAAAAAGAGATCTAGCCCATAAACCCCAAGATAACTTGCAGGTTTTAGCAATCAAAATTTATATTCCTTTGGGAAGAGCACCCTCAGGAAAGGGTAGGATTCTCTATGTGGACAGAGGGATAGGGAGAGACAGAGAGAGAGAGAGAGAGAGAGAGGAAAGAGAAAGAAGGAGGGGAAGGAAGGGAGGAGCTGTGTTGCCCAACTGGAACTGACCAGTTGGTTCCGCCATGCAACTGAGTCCTCCAATCTGCTTTTTGCAATTAAGAATGTTAAACTTCAAGCCATCCATTTATATAGGAAAGGATCAGAAAACTCACCTGGAGATTGTCCCTGAAAGGAGATTGTCTCTGTGCCTTTTCAATACTCACTCATTGACCTGCTTGAATAGGAGAGGGAGGATTTTTAAAAGGGAGGGAATTTTCAAAAGGGAGTTTAAACATTCAAGAAGAGAACCAGCTATGGAGATTATGACCAAGAAGGGGGAATCATATACCAGCCCAGGAGAGATGCCTTGGAATTGGATCATTTGAAAGCTCCTCCAACAATGCATCAGTGTGCCTTTCTAACCATAGCTTCTCCAACATTGATTTTCCATTTTTGTCATCTTTTCCACTCTATATGGTGTGAGGTAAAACCTCAGAGTTGTACACTTATAAAACCTGTAAATGACACAAAACTTGGGGGGAGAGCTGATATATTGGATAGTAGAGTTGGAATCTAAAAAGATCTCTACAGGTTAGAACAACAGATTAAATCTATTAAGAAGTTCACAAATAAGACAATACATTTAAAGGTGCCAGGGACATATAGTACAATTTCCTAACTTTACCATGACAAAATTGAGTTCTAGAGAGTTTAAGTATAGATAAATGTAAAGTTCTACATTTAGGTTCAAAATATCGACTTCCCCAAGATGGGAAAGATGTGGCTAGACCAAATTTCAATAATCAATCAATAAATGTTTATTTAAACCCCTATTATGTGCCAGGCAGTGCTAAGCACTGGAGATATAAAAGATACAGAAAGAGACAAAAGGAGCTCACAATCTAATGTGACAAACAGATATGTACAAACAGACTCTATAAAGATAAATAGGAAACAATCAGCAAAGGGAAGGCATTGGGAAAGGCTTCCAGCAGAAGATGGAATTTCAGCTGGGATTAAAAGATGCTGGGGAAGCTGGGCAGAGTGAGAGCATTAGGCAGGGGAAAATATTCCATGGATGGGGCACTGTCAGAAAAAGTGCCCAAAGAGCCAGAAAAAAATCTTTATGATGACGAATGCATAGTTTACCAATCAAGAACATTGCTCTATATGGGACCATCCCTACAGTTGTGAGAACTAGCCTTGGTGCCTTCTATCTGTGAAGTTGGCAACCCAAAGACGGAGTCTACTTTCCCATTATAGCAGGGATAGTAACACTGAGGCCTCAAGGCCACATGTGTGGCCCTTTGACTGAATCCAAACTTCACAGAACAAATTCCCTTAATAAAAGGCTTTGTTCTGTAAACTTGAACTCAGTCAAAAGCCTGCATCCAAGGACCTAGATGGCCATATGTAGCCTCGAGGCCGCAGGTTCCCCACCCCTGCACTAAAGAGTTCCAGCTGTGAGCTTGCTTGTACTAGATTCAGCCTGGAGAGCTCCTGACCACAAAGATAGGAGATTAGGTTGGCTTTGTTTTTCTTACTTTTTGCCTCATTATATCCCTATACTGTATCCCCAAGGCAAAATCTCATCAAGCTTAGGTTGTTAATCATATCTAGGAACTCCCCATGAGATTAACAGGGTTTTTCTTAGAAAGTAGCCAATGTACAAAGTAAATTAGTTATCAAACAGCTATTTTCTTCAATCCAAAGAAATTCTTAAAACACAGAACACTCAAAAGCACATATTGCCAAATACTTAACATATGATGCAATAATCCATTACTCCTGCTATATTCTCCTGGGAAGTTGGTATTTAAAATATTAAAACTTGAAACACATCATGGGACTACTAAACAGGGATTTTGCCATCACCTTGACTCTGCAGAACACTGTCTGAGTAACTCCCTAAAGATCTGTATCTTTTGGGAAAGTAGGGCATGGCTTGAGCTCATCTTCCTGTTGGTGTTTGATCTTCTCTTCCAAAATGCCATAGAGATCACCTCTGGCATCCAAAATGCCATCACCTCTGGCTGAGCAACCAGAACCTGGAAACAGGAGCTCCCAAACTCTTGAACTTGTGAGGTTGCCACAAAGTCTAGAAACACCTGCCTCAGGATAACTGTTCAGGTACTTGAACTCAGGGAAAGGAAGAAAAAAGCAGAAGTGTCAACCCAAGGGTCGAGGTCCAGGATAGGTCTATTTAGGCCAGCACATGCTCTTGTGGACATAAACAAAAAGTATCTGAGGGGTATTTAAAGATTTTGTACCTGTTCAACAGAAGGGAAGAGAGAGAGGGAGTGAGCAAAGTCACCCCTCTATGAAATATTTCCCGGTTCAAGGGCTCATCAATGAAGGCCCATTCCCGACTCCCATCAAGGGACCAAGGGAGCAATGAAGGGATGACTTCATCATCAGAAAGCAGCAGTCCTCAGATATAGAGCATGTCTCTCCAGAAATGACTCCAAATCTAGCAGATTTATAGGGCTCCCTGATTGCCCCAATTACAAATATAAAAATGGGAAATAGACCCAGAATGTGAGTCAAAGTACAAGGTCCTTTGGAAGGGGGGATGGGACTATGAGGGATCACAGCGAGGTGGCACAATGGATAAAGTACGGTTGATAGAGCACCAGTTAATGGTGAACATCTAGAGAAGGTTGCTGCTATTTCTGGTGGGAAAACAAAGCAGTAGCTGTATTTATGGTTTTAAGGATGCAACTAGAGGTTGCAATCAGGTTTTATACATTGATATGTATGGGTTTTGCTTTTCTGTTTTGCTTCGGTTTTTGGTTTTTGGAAAGAATGGCAGATGGCTGGATGCTTGTATTTAGTCCAATATAGTAACTCAGTAGGATTGACTGTTGTTGAACATGGAGTGACAGGTTAAACCATAAGGAATATGGTGTGACATGCTGAGCAATGAAGAAGTCTTTTTGGTCAATCTCTTCCCACAATATGCTTCAGGAGATCCTTAGGGATCTGCACTATCCTTTCAGCCTGACCATTTGCTGGAGGGCAATGAACGAAGTCAATGACAGCCCAGATAAGGTTCCTGTTTGGATAATCCTTAAACTCAATTGAGGCAGAAGCTGACCCACTGTCAGAAGGGATAGTATTGGCAATCAGCGTGCTGCAAATAACTGGCAATGATGGTTACTGCAGCAAAATTTGAGATGAAATCGGGTCTACCTGAAACCATTTCTTTTTTTTTTTCTTTTTTAAGCAATCAGGGTTAAGTAACTTGCTCAAGGTTATGCGGCCAGTTATTTCTGGGTGTGGTGCTAAGTATCAGAGCCCAGATTCGATCCCCAGGTCATCCCAACACTGGAGCCAGTGCTCTTACTCGCTGAGCCACCTGGCCTTCCCTTACTTGAAGCCATTTCAAGAGGGTTTCTATCCCAATCAAAATGAGCTCTTCCCTGGGGTCAGAACAGAAATCTCAAGGTTTGCAGTTATAATAAACTACAATAAATGCCTCAGTTTCCTTATTTGTAAAGTGAGCTAAAGAATGAAACGACAAACCTCTTCAGTGTCTTTGCCAAGAAAACCTCAAATGAGGTCATGAAGAGTTGGACACGACTGAAATAATTAAAACCATCACCACCACTACCACCACAACAACAATGAGCAATCTCTCAAAAAGGGGATATCATTGTCTTGGAGGAAGAAGGAACTTCAGTGGTCAAAGAAAAAGCTCTCTAGAAGATAAAAGTCCAGGGGTGGCCAGGTTGTATAGTGCATAGAGCATTAGCTCTGAAATCAGGAGGACCTGAGTTCAAATCCAGCCTCAGACTAACTTGCTAGGTATGTGATCCTTGGTAAGTCACTTAACCTTTGCTTTTACTCATTTATTCATGCAGTCCAAAATGCTCCCAAACATCAAGATTGGTTTAATGAGATGACAGGAAAATTCAGTAGCTACTAACTAAAAAGCAAGAACTCCACATAGTTTACCAGCAAGATAATTTGTCTATTTCTAAGAAAGCAGCATTTAACTTCATCAAAAGTAAAGTGAAAGTGAAACTTAGAGCCATAACAAAGTTCAGCATTCTTGGCTCAGTAAGAAGGAAGATGAAATTAAGTTTTATGCTGATAGAAACAATCCAAAGCACATTTATTATGTCCTGAAAGCTATTTATGGACTAAAGACCTATGGTACATCTTAACTACTCAACACTGATGGAGCCACATTGATTAGTAGTAAGGATATGATCCTGGAGAGATGGACTAAACACTTACATAGTATTCTCAGCACTGTCATCAAGCAGTGCTGATGCCATTGATTGTAAATTTCATCAATCCCTCTCTAGCCAAACCTCTAACTGAAGAAGAGGTTTTAAATATCATTAGATTCCTTTCATGTGGCAATACACCTGGTGCTGATTCTATTCCAGCTGAGATTTACAAGGCAGGAGGTTCACTACTCATACAAAAGATGATTGGAATCTTGCAGATTATATGGCAAGAGAAGGTTACCCCCAAGGAATTCAAGGATGCTTGCATTATCCATATATATA
>NW_027185798.1:41962676-41978469 GCF_028583685.1 Petaurus breviceps papuanus
GGCAAAATTTGGTTTCCTGGAGAAATTCATCAATATCGTATGTTAAGCAAGCTTGCACAGATTCTGGATAATGGACAGTGCTCTTGCATTTCCAGTCACCAATGGAGTGAAATAGGACTATGTGCTTGCTCCCATGCTTTTTAGCATGATGTCTTCAATGATGTTGTCAGATGCCTTCAATAAATATGAAAATAACATCAAGTTCAGCTACTGCACTGAAGTAAATTATTTAACATGAAAAGGTTACAAGCCAAGACGTAAGTAGATGGACAGCTGGTGTGTGGCTTTGTTTGCAAATGTACACTCAATGCAGCCTCTGAGACTGAGTATAGCAGATTATGGATTGATTCTCTGCCATTTGTGCTAATTTTGGTCTGACAACTAACACCAAAAAATCAGGCTCTCCACCAGCTAGCACCACACCATCCATATGTGGGACCATCAGTTAGAGCAAATAGAAATTTTGAATGCTGTGAATAAGTTCACTTACCTTGGCAGTATACTTTCTAGGGATGTCCATATAGATGATAATGTTGATGCTCACATTTCCAGAGCTAGATTTCTGAAAGAAAGTATGGTCCTAAACAACTGTGTGATATATTTAGAATTTCCTTATCACAGCTTTTTAAGCCATTATGGAACCCTTTGTCCCCCCAATTCAAATCATGGGTTTTGCCCTCTCCTCAAAAAACCACAAGAACCATGTAGAAGCTAGGGCTATGAAGGTCATTTTTTCTCAATATCTTCTCTGAATTGTACAAAAATAAAGCTGAAAAAGAGTAAACGCTAGAGAAGTGGAGTCAAAATGGCAGAGTAAAGTCAGGGACTCTCCTGAGTTCTCCATCAAACCCCTCCATATATCTTTAAAGAATTACTCTAAACAAATTTTAGAGTGCAGAACCCACCAAAAGGACAGAGTGAAGCAAATTTCCAGCCTGAGACAACTTGGTAGGTCAGCAAGAAAGTCTTTTGTACCAGGGTGAAAAAGAAGTGCAGTCCAGAACAGGCCATGCCAACACAGACTTGGACCCATCAAACCAGGCAGGTCTCAGGGTGACTGAATCAGTGGCAGCAGGGGCCATTTCCAAGCCTCTCAGCCCACAGATGCCAAAGACAATTTAGAAGGTCATTGTAAGAAAGATCTGTCACAGTTTGGTGAGAGCGGAGCACAGTCCAATGCAGGCTGTGCCAGTACAGCCCAAGCCACAGAAAAGCAGGAGCAGATCTTAAGAGTGACTGAATCAGCAGCAACAGTGGCAGTATCTCTGGCTGCTTCCAAAACTCTCAGTCCACAGACAATTAGGGGGTCAAACAACTGGTCAAAAGGAGATGACAGGTGTCTTTTTGCTAACACTGAGGCAAGATTCTGTTGCTTTGCTCATACTTGGATTCTGGGTGATAGCCCAGGGTGTGGAGGAGCTCTAGCACAGGTGAGTTTGTGGGTGGCAGTGGATGGGGGACTCTTTTCACAGTGCCAGGGCAGAAAAGAGTGCTAGTGCTCACTCACAAGCTAGAATACAGTCCAGGAGAGTAGTGAATACACCTCTCCTTAGATCATACCACCGTGGAAAAATTAAAAATGTAGAGATCCCTAGAAGTGTCTCTGAAGACGTTGCACAAAACCCCTGAAGCTTGGGACACTACCCTGGAAGCAGAGCCCTAATTTATCAAATAGTTAAAAGTCAACTAATAAGCTGGGGAAATGAGCAAACAATGTGGAAAAAACTCTGACTAGAAAATTACTATGATGACAAGGAAGATCAAAACACATACTCAGAAGAACACAACCAAGTCAAAGTTCCTACATCCAAAATCTCCAAGAAAAGTATGAATTGGTCTCGGAACATGGAAAAACTCAGAAAGGATTTTGAAAATCAAGTAAGAGATGTAGAGGAAAAATTGGGAAGAGAAATGAGAGTGATGCAAGAAAATAATGAGAAAAGAGCCAACAGCTTGGTAAAGGAGACCACCCCCCCAAAAAAAATCTGAAGAAAGTAATGCCTTAAAAAACAGACTAAGTCAAATGGTAAAGGGGGTACAAAGAGCCAGTGAGGAGAAGAATGCCTTAAAAAGCAGAATTAGCCAAATGGAAAGGGAAGTACAAAAGCTCACTGAAGAAAATAATTTCTTAAAAATTAGAATGGAGCAAATGGAAGCTAATGACTTTATGAAAAAAACAAGAAATCATAAAAGAAAACCAAAAGAATGAAAAATAGATGACAATGTGAAATATCTCATTGGAAAAAAATACTGACCTAGAAAATAGATCCAGGAGAGACAATTTAAAAATTATTTGACTACTTGAAAGCCATAATCAAAGAGCCCAGACACTATCTTTCAAGAAATTATCAAGGAAAATTGCCCTGATATTCTAGAACCAAAGGGTAAAATAGAAATTCAAAGAATCCACCAATCATTTCCTAAAAGAGATCCCTAAAATAAAACTCCCAGGAATATCATAACCAAATCCCAGAGCTTCCAGGTCAAGGAGAGAATATTGCAAGCAGCTAGAAAGAATTCAAGTATTGTGGAGCCAAAGTCAAGATAACACAATTATCACCTGCTACATTAAAGGATTAGAGTGCTTGGAATATGATATGCCTGAGGGTAAAAGAGCTAGGATTACAACCAAGAATCACCTACCCAACAAAACTGAGTATAATCCTTCAGGGGGAAAAATGGATATTCAATGAGATAGAGAACTTTCAAACATTCTTGATGAAAAGACCAGAGCTGAATAGAAAATTTGACTTTTAAATACAAGGCTCAAGAGAAGCATAAAAAGGTAAACAGGAAAGGAAAATCATAAGGTATAAGGTTAAACTGTTTACATTCCTACATGGAAAGATAATACTTGTAACTCATATGACCTTTCTCATTATCAGGGTAGTAAGAATATATATATATATATATATATATATAGACAGAGGGCACAGGTGTAAGTTGAATATGAATAATATCTAAAAAATAAGATTAAGGGGTGTGAGAGGAATGTACTTGGAGAAAGAGAAAGGGAGAGGTAGAATAGTGTAAATTATCTCACACAAAAGAAGGAAGAAAGGGTTTTTACAGTAAAGGGGAAGAAGGGGTAGATAAGGGGAAGTGAGTGAATCTTGCTCTTATCAGAATTAGGTCAAATATGGAATAACATACACATGCAATTGGGTATAGAGATCTATCTTACCCTAAAAGAAAGTAGGAAGGGAAGGGGGAATAAAAGAAGGGGGGGGTGACAGAAGGGAGGGCAGATTGGAGGAGGGGATAGTCAAAAGCAAAACACTTTTGAGGAGGGACAGGGTGAAAAGAGATAGAGAATAGAATAAATGGGGGGTGGGAGAGAGGGAAATACAGTTAGCAATAGTAATTGTGAAAAAGTTTTGAAGTCAGTTTCTCGGATAAAGGCCTCATTTCTCAAGCATAGAAAACTGAGTCAAATTTATAAAAGTGAGAGCCATTACTAACTGACAAATGATCAAAAGATATGATGGGTTTTCAGATGAAGTAATCAAAACTATCTATAGTCTTATGAAAAAAAATTCTAATTCACTATTGATTGGAGAAATGCAAATCAAAACAATTGTGAGGTATTACCTCATACCTATTAGATTGGCTAGTAGGATAGAAAAAGAAAATGACGAATGTTGGAGGGGATGTAGGAAAAATGAGACATTAATGAATGTTGGTGGAGTTGTGAACTAATTCAACCATTCTGTAGTGCAATTTGGAACTGTACCCAAAGGGCTATAAAACCATGCATACTCTTTGACCTAGCAATACCCCTACTAGGTCTGTATCCCAAAAGAGATAAAAAATTAAAAAGGAAAAGGACCTGTATGTACAAAAATATTTATAGTAACTCTTTTCTATGGGTAAAGAATTAGAAATTGAGGGGATACCCATCAACTGGGGAATGAATGAACAAATTGTGGTATGTGATTATGGTGGAATACTACTGTACTATAAGAAATTATGAGCAGGATGCTTTCACAAAAACCTGAAAAGACTTGCTTGGGCTGATGCAAAGTGAAATGTACGTGTGCAAAGTGACAGCAATATTGTAATATGAATGTGAATGACTTGGCTATTCTCAGCAATACCACGATCCAAGACAACTCTGGAGGACTTAAGATGAAAAATGCTATCCATCCCCAGAGAAAGAACTGATGGTGTCTGAATACAGATTGAAACATACTCTTCAAACTTTATTTTTCTTGAGTTCCTTTGTCTGTTTTCTTTCACAACATGACTATTATGGAAATGTTTTGTATGACTATAGATGTATAACCTAGATAGAATTGCTTGTCTTCTCAATGACAGGGGGTGGGCAAGAAGGAAAGGGAAGCATTTGGAGCTCAATGTTTTAAAAATGAATGCTAAAAATTGTTTTTACATGTAACTGGGGGAAAATAAAATACTAAATAAAAAAAGAAACCAAAAAAAGGAGTAAATACTAAGAGAGGGCAGCTGGATGGAGTGGTGGATAGAGCACCAGGCCTGGAGTAAATCCAGTACACATCCAGCCTCAGACACTTATTTATTAACTGTGTGACCCTGGGCAAGTCACTTAACCCTTTTGCCTCAGTTTCCTCATTTGTAAAATGAGTTGGATGAGAATGAAACAGCAAACGACTCCAGTATCTTTGCCAAGAAAACCCCAATGGGATCCGGAAGAGTCAGATATGACTGAACAACAACAGAAGCTAAGAAAAGAAATCAAGGTCATTACCCTTTATCCTGCTGGGCCACATGACTGACTTATATGTATCTGCCAGCAGCAATGACAACAACACAAAACATTGACTTTTATACTGTGTCTTGGCCTGCTCAACACCTCACAGTCTCTCTCTATCATATTGAATTGAATTTTTTTTATTATTGCCTTGTAAACTTCTAGAGAATGAGAATAGTGTCTAATTATCTTTCCATCTTCCTCAGTGTCCAATCCAATACCTCGCATAAAGTATGCACTCAATTAATGTGGAATTGAGTTTTATGTTACTCTTCTGGGATGGCTCCAGTGTTACACACATAGGGTCATACCAGTGGAGGAGACATGGATTCAAATTCTGGCTTAGCTTCTTACTATCTGTGTGACTTAGGTCAAGTCATCTCTCTGGTTTCATTTTCCTCCTCTGTAAAATGGGGGAGGGGGCAAACTGAATGAGGTGATCTTTCAATTCAATTAAATTCAATAAACATTTATTAAGTGCTTACTATGTATCAGGTACTGTGCTAAGCCCTTTAAGGTCCCTTCCAACTCAAAATCTGCTATTAAGTTTAGGTTGTTAGTTCCTTGAGGGTAGGAAGAGTCTTTTTTGCCTCTTCTGCAATAGCAGAGTGGTTAAGTAGCACATAGTAGAAATTTAATCGATGCCTATTGACTGACTGGCTTATTAAGAGTATGGGCAACAATGGAAACAGAAAGAACAATGAAATCATCAACCCTGACCAAATAACCAAAGAGTCACAGCAGCCTCTGCAAGTTAACTGTTAACTGTCAAAAACCAGAGAGCTCACAGAGGTTATCAAAACCACAATTAATGGAGCGACAAGGTGGTGAAGTGAATAGAGCACCGGCCCTGGAGTCAGGAGGACCTGAGTTCAAATCTGGCCTCAGACACTTAACACAAACAAAAAAAAAACTAGCTGTGTGACCTTAACCAAGTCACTTAACCCCAATTGCCCTACCTTACCCCCTCCAAAAAGCAAAAAACAAAACAAAACTACAGTTAATTCTAAAAGTAAAATCAAACAAAATGAAATAAAAACAAAAAGCAAACAGTGGTTATAAGCAAAAAGCTTTCTTTATTCCATTGGAGGAGGGAAACGAGACATGTATGTGCCAGGCTCCCTGCCTAGTAGGAAACCCGTTTTAGTGTGGGCAAATCTCAATATTTATGCCAATGTCTGTGCAGTGAGCTGTAGCCCTGCCAATGAAGGAGTAACAGCAAGAATGGGACTAGTTCGCTGCATAGCAAGCCTTCATGAGCAGAACTTGGGTACTACAGGTGCTTGTGTGAAACAGGTCTGGGGTTTTGCTGTGACTGAGTTTATAGAGACAGAAAGTACAAAGGATTGTTGTTATGCCAAGCTCAGGACACAGCTTGCTTGCTGGGCCTTAGCTCTGGAAAACAAAGTGTCTCCTAATAGTAAAAGAGAGAAGTAAAAAGAGAGGGGGTAGTCTTGGCATGGGAATTCTGACCAAAAAAAAAAGAGTACTCTAACAATGGCCAAGCTTAGCTCCAGATAAAAGGATGTGAGAAAATAGCATCTCCTTCCCTTCTTTGCAGAAGTAAAGGATTATGACACCAGCTCCCTGGTTGTTCCTTGGGCAGGACCCTCCCATCTGAAAGGCATTTTCTCTGACTATCCCTCCTGCCTGGAATGCTCTCCCTCCTCGTCTCCACCTCCTGGTCTCTCTGGCTTCTTTCAAGTCCCTGCTAAGATCCCACCTTCTACAAAAAAGTCTATCCTGATCTCCCTTAATTCTAGTGTCTTCTCTTTGTTAATCACTTCCAATTTATCCTGTCCACGTCTTGCTTGTACATAATTGTTTGCCCGTTGTCTCACCCATTAGATTGAGAGCTCCTTGAGACCAGGGACTGTCTTTTGCCTTTCCCCAGGTCTTAGAACAGCACCTGGAAAATAGCAGGTGTTTAATAGGCGTTTACTGACTGATCAACTGACTATACTGTCAAATATGGTCCCTAAATTGATTAACTTCTCTAAAATGCCTTTCCACCCTTCCCCTGCTCTTTTAAAATCCTTATTACAAGGCATAGCTCCCTGGGTTGAGGTTTATTTGGAAATAAACACATCAAAATAAAAAGATATCAATAAATATAAGATAATTTTCAAAGTATAGGGATAACATTAAAAAACAGTCCCATAAATGGCTCATTATTGGCAGAAGTTGTAAAGACAGATCCAGAGGCTATTGTGGCATTCTTTAATGAGAACAAAAGGGTCTTTGTTAATTTGTGCTCAGTTCCATCCTGTAAATGTGATAATTCTTGAGTGCTATCTAGTATTCTGTGGTTAATCACAGTTCCAGCACCATAAGGTGAAGCATTGGTGGTAAGAAGTAACAGTTTGTGTTATGGCACAGATTCAGAAGTCAATAACTGCTTGACATTCTAGAAAGCATTCTCATGCTGGTAAGCCCACTTTTCTGGAAGCAATGAAGTGGCTAAGTAATGAAAGTGCTTTTTGAGTAAAAAAACAACAACCTGGTAGAAATTGAGTAGATCCTGGAAGCTTTAATCTCCTACCTTGTATTTAGAAAAGGTGCATTCTTTATTAGACACCCTGATTATGCCCATCTCAGATGGCACCTAGAAAATCAGTACATGACACTTCCCCAAAAGGGGTACCCTCAGGTCTCTTGCAAGCATTTGGGCTAACAAAGACATCAAGCATAGGGCAGGCTTTATTGAACACAGTAGTGAGTATAGAACTAAATCCACAGCTATTTTGCTTAAAAAACAAAACTGTCTGGGGTGGCCAGGTAGCACAGCAAGTAAGAGCACCAGCTCCAGTGTCAAGATGACCTGGGGATCGAATCCAGTCTCAGACACTTAGCACCCACCCAGAAACACCTGGCCATGTAACCTTGAGCAAGTTACTTAACTCCAATTGCTTAGGAGCGGCCAGGTGTCAGGATGACCTGGGGATCAAATCCGGGCTCAGCTACTTAGTACCACACCCAGAAATAACTGGCTGTCTAACCTTGAGCAAGTTACTTAACCCCGATTGCTTAACAAAAAAAAACCAAAACTATTATCTCCTCTCTTATTAGAATCCACCTTCCTACAGAGTCTTTCATAGTCCTTCAGATTTATAATACAACACTATGTGGGCACCTACCTTGTTGCAAAAATTCAAGCTTTCTAGAAAGGTAAGCCATAAGCAAGAATCCTGCTGCTTTGGACAAATTTGGGTGTGAGGGATGACACGGAAAGGATGCTATCAGGAGGAAGACAGAGACTCTGGGACTCCATTATTGGGAAGGACAATTAAAGAGGGAGTCAGATGGTGCTAATATGGTGAAACTTCACCTGAGAAGCTAAAAACCCTCAGGACCCTACTTTACCTTGTATGTCACATAACACTGTCAAAAAGGTGCAATCATGCTCAGAGAGAGAGCAGTCTATCATTCAGACAGTCTGGCCCAGGCCCCCATCACTCAAAAGGAAGTGGCAATAGGAAATGGGTAAGGTAGTGAAGGAGATTTATGGGGTTCTGGCAAAGGGATGCCACAGGAGCAGGACTTTGGTGGGGACAAGGGAGAACAGAAAAGTTGTGATTAACCAGCAGATCTAGTCACATCTCATGGTGCAGGGTTAGCGAAGGATTGAGACCCAAGGAATAATGGGCTGCTGTATCACCACAGGAAAGTAGCACCACCCCTTTTTTCCCCACACTGAATCTTCCTCTGAGACAAAACCCTAATCACTCTACTATCATTGTAGCTTGGCTGAAGAGTAAAGCCCTTTGGTTGGAACTGTCTTCTCCAGAGCCTGTACAATCCTTTCAACATACTACCCTAGGGGGACCCTCCTGGAGAGGGGAAATTTGTATCATCCTGTCTTTTTTTATTCAGGTTTGCTCTGCCACACCAGGAGTCTGTGCCTCAGTCTCTTGGCCAGCCCCTCCTTTGAGTCTTGTTTTTGTCATCCCAAGCATCCCACACCTCCCTTTCTCCCCCCGCCCCCTAGTGCTTCTGCTGCTCCCTCTATTCCTGCCTTCCACTCCTGACAACCAGAGCTGTCATTTCTTGCTCTCTGCCCTCTTCCTCAGGGAAGCCTTATAGCTCTTTTAGAGGGAGATAACCAGCATTAACATTCCCCAAGGCTATCTGAAGTATTTCTGGCAGGCCTGGGGTCAAATGCCTGTAGGATATAGAGTACTTTTCTGATAACAATAATAGCATTGAAAGCTCCAAACACTTTTACAGCAGTCATCTCACTTTATCCTTCCAACAACTCTGATACAGGTGTTATTATTATTCCTAGTTTATAGATCAGGAACTGTGGAGGATAGAAGCTCAATGACTTGCCTGGGGTCACACAACCAATAGCCACTGCCAGTCATCTTGATTTTTGCCTTGCCACTGGACTTCAGTGAGTCTGGAGGAGAGAGTAAGATTGATGACTGTGCAGCTCTGCCTCACTGGAATCTGATTCATTCACAAGTCGAGACACCAACCCAGCAATGTCCTATGTCCTCTTTGAGAAAGAACGATCAACAACAGCAACAGTCCTAGGCTGGAATTGAACTCAGGTCTGACTGACTCCAGGTTTAGTACTTTATCTACCTCACCACCTGAGCTTTTCTTTGAGCTCCTACAGCCCCACCTTCCATACAAAATGTCCCAGCAGGCAAGTGTGGGGGCACCTCTTGATTAACCGAAAGTTAGACTATGGGTGATTTGGTTCCATTTATTTCAGTCTTTCTCCAGCACTCAGATAGTTCGTTTCCTCCCCTCCTCTAAACATACATACATCATTTGTTGGGTCTGCCAGAAAAAAAAACCTTCCATGCCCTTTTCATTTGCCTTTCTGTTCCCCATCATTTCCCTCCATGCAAATAACTCTGAGCCCTGATAAAACACAGAAAATACCAGTGGGGGAAGGAGCCAAGTTGGCCTCCAGCTGCTGGACACACATAATATAAATGGAACCATGCACAAATGAATATTAAAAAGCATTTGTTAAGGCTTACTGTATGCCAAGCAGAGGAAGTGAAATCAGACCATGGAATCTTGGGGGGGGAGGGTGGACAAAAAGGATCAAAACATGGAATCAGAAGATAGTAAAGTCAAAACTCCTGCATCAAAAGCTTCCAAGAAAAATATGAATTGGTCAAAGGCCATGGAGGAGCACAGGAAGGATTTTGAAAATCAAGTAAGAGAAGTGGAGGAAAAATTGGGAAGAGAAATGAGAATGATGCAAGAAAATCATGAAAAGCGAGTCAACAGCCTGCTAAAGGAGACCCAGAAATACACTGAAGAAAATAACACCTTAAAAAATAGACTAACTCAAATGGCAAAAGAAGCCCAAAAAGCCAATGAGGAGAAGAATGCCTTAAAAAACTAAACTGTTCAGATGGAAAATGAACTTCAAAAACTCAGTGAAGAGAGTAATTCCTTCAAAATTAAACTGGAGCAAATGGAAACTAATGACTTTATGAGAAATCAAGACACTGTAAAACATATCTAAACAAATGAAAAAATAGAAGGTAATGTGAAATATCTCATTGGAAAAACCACTGACCTGGAAAATAGATCCAGAAGAGATCATTTAAAAATTATTGGACTACCTAAAAGCCATGATCCAAAAAAAGAGCCTAGAAATCATCCTTGAAGAAATTCTCAAGGAAAGTTGCCCTGGTATTCTAGAACCAGCAGGCAAAACAGAAATTGAAAGTATTCATGAATTGACTCTCGAAAAAGATCCCCAAAAGAAAACTCCTAGCAAATTCCAGAGTTCCCAGGTCAAGGAGAAAATACTGCAAGCTGCCAGGAAGAAATAATTTGAGTATTGTGGAAACACAATCAGGATAACACAAGACCTAGCAGCTTGTACATTAAGGGATTGAAAGGCTTGGAATATGATATTCCAGAAGTCAAAGGAGCTAGGATTAAAATCAAAATCACCAGCAAAACTGAGTATAATGCTTCAGGGGAAAATATGGTAATTCAATGAAATAGAGGACTTTCAAGTATTCTTGATGAAAAAACCAGAGCTGATTTGACTTTCAAATGCAAGAAGCAAGAGAAGTATGAGAAGGTAAACAGGAAAAAGAAACTATAAGGAACTTATTAAAGTTGAAGTATTTACATTCCTACATGGAAAAATGATCATTGTAACTCATGAGACTTTTCTCAGTATGAGGATAGTCGAAGGGAATATGTGCGTGTGTATGTGTGTGTGTGTATATATATATATATGTATGTACACATACTATACATATGTATAGTAGGGTGTATGTGTGTATAAATACATGTGAGTGTGTGTATGTGTGTATACATGTATACACAGACCGAAGGCACAGGATCAGTTGAATAGGAAGGGATGATATCTATAAAATAAAATTAAGAGGTGAGAGAGGAATATAATGGGAGAAGGAGAAAGGGAGAGCTAGAATAGGGTAAGTTATCTCATATAAAAGAGGCAAGAAAAAACTTTTACAATGGAGAGGAAGAGCAGGAGGGTGAAAGGGAATGGGTCTACCTTACTCTCATTGAATTTGGCTTAAGGAGGGAATAACATATACATTCAATTGGGTATCTTACCCTACAGAATAGTAGGCAGGAAGGGGTTAAGAGGGGGGTCGATAGAAGAGAGGGCAGATTGGGAGATAGGGTAGTTAGAAGCAAACACTTTTGAAAAGGGACAGGGTCAAAGTAGAAAATAGAATAAGTGGGGGGTGGGAAAGGATGGAGGGAAACATAGTCTTTCACAATATAACTACTATGGAAACATTTTGTGTAACTACACAAGTACACCCTATATTGAATTCTTTGTCTTCCCAGGGGGGGTGGGTGAGGAGGGAAGAAGGGAAAGAATCTGGAAATCTAAGGTTTTTTTTTAATGTTAAAAAATTTGTTTTTTACATGCAACTGGGAAATAAGATATACAGGCACTGGGGTATAGAAATCCATCTTGCCCTACTAGAAAGTGGGGGGGGAGAGAAAATGGGGGAGGATATAATGGAGAGCATATTGGGGGAAGGAGTATTCAGTAAGCTCTCTCTCTTGGGGTGGGGGTAGGGAAAAGATATGGGGGAGAAAATTGGTAGCTCAAAATCTTGTGGAAATGAATGTTGAAAACTAAAGATAAATAAATAAAAGATTAATTAAAACAAAAGAAATAAAGGGGTAGATTGACACTTTTTTTTCTAATAGTAATGGCAGTATTGATTACAGAACTGTAAGGAGGAGAGGGTGCAGAGGGCACAAGAGAGGCTAATGAAAAGACCATAGTGTAAGGTGGGGGCTTACCTACTGTGACCCACTATATGTAGGCAACCCATAGGGCTACAATATATGAAGTGCTCACTACACCAATCAGGGGTGGATAGGAGGTAGAACAGAATGCCTGAGGGGTGGGGCACAAAACTGAAAGGGTTAACCACTCCACAGTCCAGTCTCTGGGTTGGAGGAGAGACATCCCTGCCAAATAGCAAAAGGTCATGTGCATATAATAGTTAGGACATTATTGAAGTATGATATTGCATATTTCCTAGAAATCAGTCCCCATGAAGCAATAGAAAATTCTGGAGACAACGAATTCCCAAATGAAGGCATTTAGCTCAAGATATCTCTTTTGCATAATAATTACTTGGATATATGCAAGAGCATCATCTTCCATCAGTTGTTGGTAAGCTTGAATGAGATTGAGTCTTGCAAAGGAATTTCTACCTGCTAATTCAGTTTAATGAGATTCAGCAAATATGTATTATAAGTGCCTAATCTGTGGAAAGCACAGTCCCAGGCATTAGGGACAATCAAATGGATCTGTAATCTCATTGATTTAGGAATTACCTCCAGTGATGTAGGTGCAACCTATCCATTGCTGCTCATTCTCTGTTTCTCTTGTCCATGTCCTTGTATAAGTTCATCATTGGGGATCCATTCAAAATGCTGGAGGAACCTGTCTCTGTGTGACCCAATTTCCCTTCCTATCATAGAATTCCCTGATGGCATCTTTTGTTCTTTTTCTGTTTCAGAGTTCCTCATTGACATATTGGCTTACACTTTAAGATTTGCAAAGTAGGGGCAGCTAGGTGGCTTAGTGAATAGAGCACCAGCCCTGGAGTCAGGAGGACCTGAGTTCAAATCCATCCTCGGACACTTGGCACACTTACTAGCCATGTGACCTTGGGCAAGTCACAACCCCAATTGCCCTCCAAAAAGCAAAAAAAAAAAAGATTTTCAAAGTACTTGTAATTCTCACAACAAATCTGTAATTAGAGGTAATACTATTACTCCCATTTTACAGGTGAAAAAGTTGAGATTTAAAGAGTTTAAGTAACTCTTCTGGGATCAAACAGTAAGTTTCTGAGAAAGGATTGTAATCCAGGTCTTCCTGAGGCCAAGGTTGGCATTCTATTCACTATACTATACTAAAACAAGCCAAGTATGACAAAGTAATTGAGGTAAATTTGAAGGAGAAGACCAGCAGCATGCAGAAGGATCAGAGCAGACAAACAGAGGAGTTATCACTTGATCTGGGAGCCTTATGCAAGATGAAGAATCTGAAAGGCAGAGACAAAGAGGGAGCACATTCTAGGCACAATTGTGACTGCTTGGCAAGAGGCAATGTGTCAACTTCAGAGAATAGCTATAGCTCAGTATGACCAAAACTTAGAGTTCAGAGAACGGTAAGGACTTGCCTTCTGATATCACCAACTTGGGGAACTCCCTCTCCTAATGTAGGTTGGCACCTTCTTTGCAATTTATAGTTTTAGCAAGTTACCTAGGGCAGTAGTGTCAAACTCAAATAGAACTGAGCTTACTAAACCATACGTAAGTGATTCCTGTGATTCTAAGTGATTCTTACTAAACCATACATAGTAAGGATTCCTGTGGGCCACATATTGACTTAAAAAGCCATATATTAACATTATCTGTGTTCTACTGTATTGTAATTTTGCTGGATATAATTAAATTATATTTAAATTTGTTTCCAGTGAGGGCTGTGAACATTAGGACTAGTGTTTTACGCCTCCAAGGCTGAGAAGCAGAGTGACAGGAGAAGCTAAGTGACTTTCCCACCATTAACTAGGCCTCCTTGGTTCCAAGATTTTACTTGATACTTCCATGTAAAGTGAAGTGTAAAAGTTTAGAAATTGACATAGAACCAGATGATAGAAGGTTTCCAGTGCAAAGCTAGGCAATAAGGAGTCACTAAAGAATCTCAAATAGGGGACTGACGTGGTCAAACCTATCCCTAAGAAAGTGATTTGAAAGAAAAGAACTGGTGGCTGCTGCTCAAATATCTTTTCCCCTAGTGCACTTGCAGTGTCCTGAGGGTCACATCTGCCACTGAGTTTCAGTGAAAAGGGGATATCACCCATTGAGTACAACGTTGGCCGCTGGGCACCTTATTTGACTGGACAATCAAATTCAACTTTAAGGTTTTCCTTTAGAGTAAAAAATACATTGCTATTTTTCAAGTTAATTGATACCATGCTTAGATCCAGATGGAATAGCACTGGTTCCCTTTGGTACTATCTCAGTTCCATGGAGTGGAGAACCCCTGGGAAATCTGTTCCCAGTTTCCTAATAGGATGATGTAAACACTCTGTATTTCTAGTGGTGTGAACCAGTTCTTCCTAAGAGTCAGTTTTCTCTTTGAGGGAAGTAACCTGCCTCTTGACAATATAGTTTCTAGAAATACTTCCAGAAATGAAGAAGTAACCAAGATCATCTTAATGAATTCACAGGAATCTCAACAATTTCAGCAATCGAACATGCAGGAAAATATGATGGACATAGTATCATTCACTTAAATGAAAGTTGGGCAGGGAAATAGTGCTGGGTCTACAATCAGAATTCAAATACTGACTCTGCCCCGCCTTATACCCTGTATGACTTTGAATGACACATTTAGGCTCTCCGATTCTCAGTTTCCTCAACTTTAAAATGAGAGTTGAACAAGATTGTCTCTAAGGTCCTTTCCAACCCTAACTCTATGATCTTATCACCTGGAGACCCCAATTATATCCTGCCACACTTACTAACTGAATGCCAGGGAGCAAAGTCACTTAACATTTCTAAATCTCAATTTCTGCATGTGTAAAATTGAGATAATAATGCCCGAATAGCTTCTCTCGCAGGGTTATTATGAGGGTCAAATGAGAGTATATATACTTTGTTACACATAAGACATTATAGAAATGTCAGTTATTATTAAGTTCACCAATTACTGATGCATGGAATGTTAACCCTGGAAGTAAGCTTTCATCTCATTAACCTAGTCCAACTCCCCCCTATTTTAGAGATGCCAGGAATAGAGCTCAGGCCATCTGATGCTTTATTTTAAAGCTCTTTTCACCACCCCACAATGCCTCCTTCTATAAGAACTGTAAAAATATGGTGGGATTCTGAGTGATCTTTTAATCTGAAGCAGCTCTTGCTTTATACCATATGAATCAGGATGACTGGTTTGCTATCACAGTACCCCAACTTCTTTCTGATAGCTTTTGAAAGGCGCACTCACGAGACTCTTTCAAAATCTGCTCTCTACATTCTTGACCCTGCAGGCCAGGTGCCAGGATAAGCCTCCCTCCTCTACTTGGGGAGAAATAGATCTGCCTCAACTGTCTACGAACTGTGGAATGTGCAATTCTTATGTTCTGTTGACTCTGTTGGCAACAACTCTCTGCTTGCCTGTTATGAGTAACATTCATATTGAAGCCAACCTTTCATGTCTGTGATGTGAATGATGCTCAAAGGACTTAACTTGTCCCACTGTGAGTCAAATTTGGTTTAGTCAACAGGCTCTGGTGGGTGGCTTCCCTGTGAACTCCATAGGAAAGAGGATCCTGGGATATTCTATTAAGAAAAATGTAGCATTGAGTCCAATGGATCAGTTCTTCAACATAGACAGAAATAACCTTATCAGGCTGCTGATTCCATTTGTGAAATTTGAATAGGTGAATAATGACTGATGTTACTGATGACTTATGCTTTTAGTGGCTAGCTCATAAAAGGTCTTAGTTTTAGTTCCAGAGAAAGGGAGAGAGAGAGAGACAGACAGAGAGAGAGAGAGAGAGAGAGAGAGAG
>NW_027185798.1:41978569-41979987 GCF_028583685.1 Petaurus breviceps papuanus
AAAAAACAAGGATTTTGTTGCTGGGAGAAGGAGGGCAAAGTTCACTAGAGCTTTTCGATCTTTACCCGGTTCAGCTTATGTGATTTGCTTAGAATGTAAGGGGTATGTTAGGAGAGTTGAAAGTTATTTCCTTAACAGCTTCAGAGTATGATAAAAATCAAGGGGAATTTCTGGCCATAATTCAAATTAGTGTTATATTGAAGGAGCCAGAGAATATATAGTAGAGGTCATCAAGTAATAGATCGTTTTGGACTGGGGGCTTTTGTTAGCTGCCTACTTGGATATGGTGGTTCAGAGGTCAACCCAAACAAACCTCTAGCTCATCTTTGCCAGGGAGGCAGCAGATGACCCTGATGAGGCTGAAGAGTTTAAAGCCAGCAAACAACACTTTAGTCACCAAAAGGCCAATAGTGATGTCCCCAGAGACAATTTAACACGGAGTAAAGACATGATGTCCAGCAATGTCTTATTACCATTGAGGGTACCACCATCATTCTAGAGAACCAGGCTCACAACCTAGGGGTCATCCTCAATTCTCCACTTTCCCCTCTCTCCAAAGCAAACCAGTAGCTAAGTCCTTCATTTCTACTTTTGCAATATCTCTGTAGTTCAGGGACACATGTGAGTTGACAAAAACCTACCAGTGAGGGAATCACCAGCAACTCAAATGATACAAAATGGCTGGTTATTTCAATTCAACAGATATTTAGCACCTGCTGTGTATGAGGCACTGGGGTGTTCAGGAGGACTAGCACCTCTAGCATGAGGGCTACTGAGCCCTTTTCAGGGCTGCTCATCCACCTTCAGTGTCCACCTGACTCACCCAACTCTTACCTGGGGCTCTGAGAAGCTATAGCATTGACCACATCCCAGTAAACCATTTTGGCAGATGGGCTAAACCAGGTTGGGTAACTGACAGGCTTCAAATCTCTTGGTGAGTTAGGGGGATGTCTACCCAAGCATGTGAAGACTCTTTCCAGTGGAATGAGTGGATGAGACACAAAGGTGGCTGTGATAGTAATGGCAATTAAAGATTCCCCTGTATTGGCTTGGTTTTCAAATTGATTGCGTTAAAACCCAGAGTTTGTTAATCCCACCTGTGGGATGGGCTTGTTGATGTGAAAAAGAAAGTCCTGAACTGGGAGGAGCTGGTGAGGTAGATTTGGAGAGACACTAGGGAGAGGCGGAAGATCTTTTTTGGAAGCAGCACCTTGTGGAGAGAGAGAGACTAAGAGAATTGCTGGTGGCCGCTTTGAATTGCCCTGGACTTTTGAGACCTGCCCCCTGAGCTGCCAAGGACTGAGGAGACATGGCTGTTTTGCTGGTACTTTGTCTGTCTGTTTTGATGTTGTTTTGCCAGATTTGTCCACTGGTGAAAGACAGTCCTTTTGTTGAAGAAGTCCTGGAACCTGGCTGTT
>NW_027185798.1:41984987-41998173 GCF_028583685.1 Petaurus breviceps papuanus
AGAGAGAGAGAGAGAGAGAGAGAGAGAGAGAGAGAGAAAGTAGTTTTTTGTTGGCTGTATGTGTGTGTATGTGGTGTTTTTGGTGGTTGTGGTGGTGGACCAGAATGTTGTACAAAAAGGCATCAGATAATAAAAAAACAAGGATTTTGTTGCTGGGAGAAGGAGGGCAAAGTTCACTAGAGCTTTTCGATCTTTACCCGGTTCAGCTTATGTGATTTGCTTAGAATGTAAGGGGTATGTTAGGAGAGTTGAAAGTTATTTCCTTAACAGCTTCAGAGTATGATAAAAATCAAGGGGAATTTCTGGCCATAATTCAAATTAGTGTTATATTGAAGGAGCCAGAGAATATATAGTAGAGGTCATCAAGTAATAGATCGTTTTGGACTGGGGGCTTTTGTTAGCTGCCTACTTGGATATGGTGGTTCAGAGGTCAACCCAAACAAACCTCTAGCTCATCTTTGCCAGGGAGGCAGCAGATGACCCTGATGAGGCTGAAGAGTTTAAAGCCAGCAAACAACACTTTAGTCACCAAAAGGCCAATAGTGATGTCCCCAGAGACAATTTAACACGGAGTAAAGACATGATGTCCAGCAATGTCTTATTACCATTGAGGGTACCACCATCATTCTAGAGAACCAGGCTCACAACCTAGGGGTCATCCTCAATTCTCCACTTTCCCCTCTCTCCAAAGCAAACCAGTAGCTAAGTCCTTCATTTCTACTTTTGCAATATCTCTGTAGTTCAGGGACACATGTGAGTTGACAAAAACCTACCAGTGAGGGAATCACCAGCAACTCAAATGATACAAAATGACTGGTTATTTCAATTCAACAGATATTTAGCACCTGCTGTGTATGAGGCACTGGGGTGTTCAGGAGGACTAGCACCTCTAGCATGAGGGCTACTGAGCCCTTTTCAGGGCTGCTCATCCACCTTCAGTGTCCACCTGACTCACCCAACTCTTACCTGGGGCTCTGAGAAGCTATAGCATTGACCACATCCCAGTAAACCATTTTGGCAGATGGGCTAAACCAGGTTGAGGGTAACTGACAGGCTTCAAATCTCTTGGTGAGTTAGGGGGATGTCTACCCAAGCATGTGAAGACTCTTTCCAGTGGAATGAGTGGATGAGACACAAAGGTGGCTGTGATAGTAATGGCAATTAAAGATTCCCCTGTATTGGCTTGGTTTTCAAATTGATTGCGTTAAAACCCAGAGTTTGTTAATCCCACCTGTGGGATGGGCTTGTTGATGTGAAAAAGAAAGTCCTGAACTGGGAGGAGCTGGTGAGGTAGATTTGGAGAGACACTAGGGAGAGGCGGAAGATCTTTTTTGGAAGCAGCACCTTGTGGAGAGAGAGAGACTAAGAGAATTGCTGGTGGCCGCTTTGAATTGCCCTGGACTTTTGAGACCTGCCCCCTGAGCTGCCAAGGACTGAGGAGACATGGCTGTTTTGCTGGTACTTTGTCTGTCTGTTTTGATGTTGTTTTGCCAGATTTGTCCACTGGTGAAAGACAGTCCTTTTGTTGAAGAAGTCCTGGAACCTGGCTGTTTGCTAAGAAGGCCTGAGACTGTCCTGCAGACAGAGAGTGAATACTGTCCACTGGTGAGGGACAGTGCTGTTGTTGCAGGGGTCTGGAGACTGTCCTGCAGACAGAATGAATACTGTCCACTGGTGAAGGACAGTGCTGTTGTTGCAGGGGTCTGGGAGCCTTTCTGTTGGTTCAGAAGCCCTGAAGAAGGATTTTCTTGTTGTATGTTTACAGAAATCCTGGGAGAGGGCTTTGCTAATGTGTTCAGGGGTTCTAGGACTGTTCTACAGACAGAGGATAAATTCATGAAGGGACTGGCAATGTATCTTGTGGCTTTGCTAAGCCTTGTCTCCCCAGGAACTAAGATTGCTGAGAACTTGCCTCGTGTCAAGATGAAGAAAAGACCTCCATTTGGGTATTAAGTGCTGTGTTTAAACTTGATGTAACTCTGGGGTAGATTCAATTGTGATCCAGGGGTGGGGAACTTTTGACCTTATGTTTGGAAACTAATCTCCATTTGAGAAGAGGGGCTTTGTGGTGGACTTAATTAAGGTATAGCCTAGGGGTGGAGAAGTATTTAGAACAGAGACTTTGTAATTGATTGAATGATTGGAAGGTCCTGGGGTGGGGTAGTACTTGGAGATTATTTAATCACGCTTAGTAAATGCTGTATTTTGAATGATGTCATGTTTTGATCTTCTCTGTTCTTGGTTTGTCACTGAATAAAATAGAGAGCACCTATGCTGGTATTTTGAACCTGGGAAGTTGCCTTCTTTTGGCATTACATTACAGTGGCTGAAGCAGGCACTGCGGAACACTTAGAGCTTGGTCAGATATCAAAGATGGGTCATCTGCATCCTGGGCCATTGCCTATCATCCTGACTTTGTCTTGCCACTGGACTTAGATGACTCAGGAAGAGAGAGTCAGGAAGAAAACTTTGTGCAACTCTGCCTCACTTATCAAGTCAAGATTTCACCCATGATGTCTTTGTCCTCTTCCAAAACAAAGGACAGACACCGATTCTAGTCACTAGGGACAAAAAAGATCAGATACTAAACTATTTCAAAGTTCTTCCAACTCTAAGATTCTGAGATCCTGTGCTCTTGTGCCTGCCTTCAAAGGGCTTACCATCTAGTAGGAGGAATGAGACATATATGCAAATAACTATGATGAAAATTAAGAGAGAGGGATGAATCTATGATTTCACCCATGTAGGAAACTACCTATGTGTAAATTATTCCACGAATACAGACCACTAACTCTTCTATAATTTAGCCTAAGAAAGTTGCCTAGAACACTAAGAGATTAAGTGTCTTGCCCAAGGACCCACAGTCATGACATTTTTCAAGGCAGGACTTAAACCTAGTTCTATCTGACTCCAAGGCTGGCCCCCATCAACTTCATTACATGACCTTTATACCAGTGGTTCTTAACTTTTGTGTGTGCTGTAGGCACTTTTGGCAATATGGTGAAATCCAGGGACTCCTCAGGATAATGTTTTCAAATACATAAAACAAAACACACAAGTTTATAAAGTAAAACAATTATGTTGAAATTCAGATATCAAAATATTTTTTTTAAAGTCACAGACCTCTCAGGTTTAGAACTCCTGCTCCAGACTCTAATTAGAATAAGTCAAATAGAGTGGTATTAAAGAATAGAGAAGACTCTCAAAGTAATTTTCATTTGTTTTTGTAATAAATTTAAATATAAATGTATCTAACGATCAAGGGTTTTACGAGACTTTATGTAGCAAGGGTAAATAAAGAAACCTCTGAATTGGTGGACTTTGGGCACCTCCAAGGGGGCTGAATATGTTCTCTGGCCTTTTGCTGAGAGACATGCACTTTCCTTGCTGGGATGACACAGGTTCCTACTGATTGGTTTCCAATGACTACAGCTGCCTTGGAAGCTCATTGGGGAATGAGTTGAGGATAAAAGGCATTGCCTTTTCTGGTATCTATAAAGGTTGTGTCAAAGGCTCCCCTGTCTTTTGGTACTCTTTTGTAGTGCTTTCTCTCCCCTGGACTTTCAGCAAGGTTGGAGTGGGGATGCAGGGATTTATCTGTATATTTTTGCTATATACCCCATTACTACTGGAGGTAAGGGAAGCAAAGGGCCAGAGTGCATGTACAGCTTTCTGAAAAGTGCCTCAGTCTAACAAGCCATCAGCTCACCAGATCATCCCTACTATGTTTAACTCATCTACTGAAGTCACACGTTAGGAACTGCTGGGAGAGGAAATGTAAAGCTATCCAGTTTCCCAAGCTCAGTCCTTAATCAATTTCTACCTTCTCCCCATCCCATCCTGAAATAGACAGCATCACTTCTCAGACTGGTACAAAGATCTCACCTAAGCAGATCTTTCTGCTTTCTGCCTTCTCCAGACTGCCAGGACAGGAAGAGTAAACAGAGATGGTAATGATGTCAACAAAGAATTTATTTAATCAGAGGTGGTGATAATGTCAACAGAGCTTGAAAACAAGGCTCACCCTGAATAAACTGTAATTCAGATAATGAAGATAATCAGGAGCTAACAGGAATTTGTTTTTTGCACTTTAAAAGATTATATATAAATCCTGATAAAAACTAATGGTATAATAAGCACTGTGGGAGATATAGCTCCCTGGCAACTTCATGGGAATTCGTCAGAGCCTGAAAGTCTTGTGCACAGGAAACTTCATTCACATTTAATGCCGAGCAAATGAGTAGGAAACAAAAGGCGGCATTTAATTAGGATGTAATTATTCATCCATAGTGGGCTCCCAGCACCATGTCCTGTTCTCATTAGTGGAACATCATCTCTTCATTAGCAGACAGAGTCACTTCCCAATTTCACCTGCCTGAGGGAGGAATGGCTTTTTGGAAGGCACACCAGCTGTGGGAAATCACCATGGTGTGCCCCATGGTAGGGATTGAGTGACAGAATAGAGAAAAGGCCCTTCCTGGAAAGTTTCTTGTAAGCTAGTTGTGCAGCTTTCTCTGAGACCCAACAAGAAGTATTCCTGTGGAGAAGAGGGCTGGCTGGAAAGTGTGGTCGATACAAATGTGTGGTCTGATTCTAGGTTAGGGTCATTTACAGGGTGGACCATAAACCCATTCCAAATTGTCAATGAAAAATCTTGTCCTATGAGGGTAGTCATCTCTTACCAAAGGAAGCTTGACATTGGAGGATCAGACAAGGAGGAAGTGTATGGTTTGAACTATCGAACTCTGTAGGAAAACACTGGCTCAGAAATAATAACAATACAGTGAAATGAGTATAATGTTAAGGCTAGCAACTCAGTCTCAGTTAGTGCTCATGAGAGATTCTAATGATAAAGGTTAGGTCCCAATTAGTGCTTTGTGAGTCCCCTGGAGTAGATGCATTATTATCATCATCTGAATCTACATCGTCATCATCATCATCATTTGCCCTACTCAAAGTTAGATTTATATGTAAAATATGGTAATTGGGCTGAAGGTATAATTATATGTGTGTATACACATACATATACATTATGGTATTTGGTTCCAGCCCAATTCAAACAGTGTGACCACTTCTTAGGATTCCTTATACACAGTAATTTGATCTATCGGCGGGATGGTGATGTATTTTAAGACACCAAACAAAAATATACATAATGTTAACAAAACACAGAGTCTGCTTTCTTAAGGCAGTTACAGAAAGAGTAAAACTTCCTCATCAAAAAAGAGGGAAAGGACTAATAGGTATTTATCCAATTACCTAATGAGCAGATCAAAAGCTTACAGAGAATAGTTCCTGAACCACTTCATGGAGCAACAGCAAAAGCAGGACAATAGCTACCTTGTCACTGGGCTTCTCACTTGTCATTTACCTTTAGTTGGAGTCTACAAAACAGTTAAAAACCAAAATTCCAGCCACAAGAGCTCAACCAATATATCCACAAAGAAGCATTGGATAAATGGATTTAGTCAAGCAGATTTGTTTCTAGAAATGAAGAGGTTTTTGATAGCAATATGAGACCAGGAATTATTGTGAGGAGCCAGGACTTAACAGTACTTGTTCTATTCCTACAGTCTCAAATTTTTCAAGGAAATAGTAGAAACTGTCCAATATGTCATCATGGGTTACAAAACTTTACCACTTATTTAATATTTTAAAGGATATGGTCAAAAGACCCGAATGATAAACCTAGAGCTATTTCCAAAAAATTTAAGGGACACAAAATCTTCTTACTATAAAAGCAGACACTAAAATATCCTTAAGAATTTAACAAGGAAACTGCCCCAGAACCAGACTATTATTACAGACAAAAGCAATGCCTACAACAGTCTGAATTATTAACCCACAGATTTTTAAGAACAATGTTTTTTTTAATAGATGTCACCATACTGAACACTTACAGCCTCCATATTATGTCAAATGGAAAACTCTCAAAATATAGAGAGTAAAGTTCCAGAAGGCACAGTGGAAAGGCAGACCAGAGAAGGAGGAAAACTGGAAGATGTTTAGGACTGAGTTTTCTATGGTGGGTTGGGGCATGACAGTGATCAGTGAGGCCAGCAATGAACTACTTTGGCTGTGGATGCCTCTAGTTCATCCAGTGCTGATTCCCAGGCCAGGAAGATCCTAGGCACAGGAAGGGTTAGCTTATCCTGCCTTGGTGAAAAAGCTTCTAAAGATAAGGTCTGGGGGACCCTAGAGATAGCAGACTGAGAGCTAGGGAGAAAAGCTGACAAGTTAGGTAGCTAGCATTCCAACCCTACCACTGTTCTGGACTTCATCCCCCTAGATGGGGAGAGAATCTTTCTTTTGGGGGGGTATATTAGCATCTGAGGCATAACTGTAGTCATCTTAGGCAAATCCAGTTCTGGCTAGATTTTCATTCGGGATAGAACCAGGATTAACAAATGGAAGTTGCAGATAAGTATTTTTAGGCTTATTGTAAAGGAAAACTTAAAAAATTAGAGCTACTCAAAAGCTGCATGGTCTGCCTTGGGAAGCAGTGGGCTTCTCCTCACTGGAGATCTTTGAGCAAAAATTAGATGCATATTGTAGAGGGGATTCATGTTTGGCTATATATGGAATTAGACCAGGGGTCCTTAATCTTATTTGTGTCAAGGACACCTTTGGCAGTCTATTAAAGCTTATGGACACTCTCCCAGAATAATGTTTTTACTTTCATAAAATGAAATACATAGGATCACAAAGGAAATTAATTACGTTGCTATATACTGAAATATAATCAAAACATTAAGATAGTTCATGGATCCTAGCTTAAGAAATCCTGGCTTAGACAATTTCTGAAGCCTCTGCCAATTGATTCTGTGAATGACTAGAAGATGTCCAGGGGATTTGGAAACCATATCATATTAAACTGTTAAAGAGACTGAGGACTGGTGGTCTGCAGAGGAGAAGTTGGGTGTGGATGGTGGACAAAATCACTGTCTTCAAGTATTTGAAGGGCCGTTATATGGGAGAGAAATTAGACATGTTTTTTTTAAACTAGAGAGGAAATTAGGACTGTTGAGTAAAACTTATAAAGAAACAGATTTCTGCTCAATATAAGCAATTACTCGTAATTAAAGTGGTTTGAAAATAAATGCGATGGGCTGCCTCATGAGATAGTGAGTGCCTCAGTGCTGAAGGCATTCAAACAGATACTAGATGACCACTTGTCAGGAATGCTGGCAGGGTTTAGAAGGAGGTTCCTGCTTTATCTGAGGGTTTGAACTAAAAGAGCTTTCAGCTCCATTGAAAGTACTTCTGTGCTCTGGTACTTCTGGTCAATGTGAGATTCCTCTCCCTTTAGCTGGAATAACACTCTTTCAAAGTTTCCTGACCAAGAGTTTCATCTTATTCTTATTCAGCACCACCTACGTGCTGCTTCCCCAACTTATACTCCCACTTGCAAGTTGGGTCCCACAGGGTAGCTGTTACTTCAAGTGCTAGATGTATCCTTACTGCTCTATAATCCTAACACATTTATTCATGAGCCCCTACCAGTATGCTTTCCATTAACAATCAGACAGTAGACACAATTAATTCTTAGCAAAAGCAGTTACAAAGGTGGCACAGTAAAAACAGTAGGTATAAAACAATATAGAACAGTAGACATAAAAACCCCTCCCCCTAAACCTTGGGCTCAATCTCCCACAGATATACACTGTGTCCATGAAAAGAGTGGGATCAAACTTAGAGTCGGAGTGATTGTATGTATGTGAGATTAATTGTGGCAAAAAACTCATAACTTTTAGTATTGCAGGGTCTTTAAGTACTTTTTTTCTTCATAGAATCTCATTCTAGATTCCTAAGGTCTGTTCCTCTCCAAAAATCTAAGTTACTTCCTCCCTTAGGTGACTATCCTTCCACATCTATGTCTATCTGCTCTCTGATAGATGCAAAGTCTCCCACTGGTTCATTACCCTCCTTCTCCTCTATAGGGTGTTTCCTCCACTCCATCCTTTCAAAGTCTCAGAAAATTTGAACTCCTGGATGGAGTGTTTTGTCTTCTAAGACTAGAGGTCATGATTGATGGGAAAGGAAGAGGAGAGAGAAATCCCCTCTCCCCCCCTCCCCAGAGGTCTCAGTCCACAATTCTTCTGAACTTTGACTGCCTCAGGTTCCTCAGAACTTAGATATTTAAAACCCACAGAGGCGTGATTGATTTGTTTCTTCAGTCAATCTCTTTTGTTCCCTTTTTAATTCAATCAGAGAAACTTTTGCAATTAAACAATTCATTAGCACCCTGATATTCTGTGACATCAACTGAGGAATGGGAACTCAAGGGTATGCTGGTAAATATTTAACAGACATTTCTCTGAAAAAAAAATATGCAGGACATGTTTTGGGAGGAGGCAATGGGGGTTAAATGACTTGCCCAGGGTCACACAGTTAGTGTCTGAGGCCATATTTGAACTAACATAGTCCTGATTCCAGAGCTTATGTATTATCCACTGTACCACCTTGCTGCTCCTACAAGATAGATTTTTAAAAATTTAATGTGAATTATTAGCATTTTCTCCACTACTTTCTTAAGTCTAGACAATCAGCAAAACAATAAATCAAGCCTTGATATGTAGTGTTTGCTGATTTCAAAGGTATAAATGCTCATGCTAAAAATTTAACAATAAACTCTCAAAGCCGGTAAGAGCTGGTTCCAGCCATACTTCTAGGGAACTCCTTCTCTGACACTGAAAAAAATTAAAAAGCAAAGCACAACCCTAGGGACTTCATAAATCCTAATCAAATCCATCTGCAAAACCACTAGTTTTAACTTTTTTTTCGAGAGAAAACTGAGAGCCCTCATATTTATATAAATGAGCTCTCTCCTAATTTTCCAACACTCCCCACTATATTCCTACAGGTGATTGGGAGATGGACAAGCTATTGGGAGATAGTTTGCCCTGAAAGAGACCAGGTAGACTGCTCTGAAAAGAAAAAAAGAGCCAGGAAGGTTCAAAATAGAATTGGAAAGAGAAGGAGATGAAGAGAGAGGAAAGGAAATGTAAATGGAACCAAGCAGCTTTCCCTGCTGCTACTAACAGGAGGCATTCTATTCCTCCTTATAAACAAAGACACACAAATAAACACACACACACACACACCACACACACACTCCTGAGAAGAAGCAACAAGGTCCTTGCAATACTTTCAGATCTTTGGGGCTCTGATGGCAAGACAAGCACTGCCCCAACTTTGATGCTTCCGAGGCCACAGAGACAAGATGGAGATATGGAGAAGAATTTGGGGATTGGAAAAGAGATTTGTGGGAGCAGTTGCTGAGGAAATGGAGAAATAGCATGAAGAGGTATGATCATCATGCTCTAATTTTCCAAACCAAAAGGTGATCCAAGGAACCGCTTTCTCAAGTTAACTCCTTTACAGACTTATTGGTGAATGTCCATTCCCACCAGATTGGGGAGACGGTATGTTCATTCCATAGTCGTTTCCTTTAGACTCACAGGAGGTGGAAGCCTTTTTTTTTTATTTTTCTGGAATGAGTGCTGGGGATACTTCCTATTTGACTTAACCCTTTCTTAGATAGTTAACAAACATTTATTAAGCTCTTACAATTTACCAAGCACTGAGCTAAGTGGTAGGGATCAAAGAAAGGCAAAAAGACTTGGTTTTTTCCCTTTTACTTTGAGTAAATGTTTTCTTTTTTTATCTTACCATTGTGCAATGTGTTTAATCCTGGTTATCTAACAGAGCTTTAGAGGGGAAAAGGAGAGCTCTTGGCTAGTGATATATTTATGGTGAACCCAAATAGACTCTAGGAACTGAATGTGTGTGTTTTGGTGAGGAGGAGGGTACACATAGCTTTTTTTTTACATTTGAAAAAGCATTTTCTCTTCCACAAATCCCTGGAATAGTAGTTCCATTATTAATATCTTTGTCCTAGACATGAATAAATGGAGGCCCAGAAAGGTTAAGTGACTTATCTACAGTCACATAATTAATAGGTGTCCAAACTTAAACTCAAATCCATGTCTCCCGATTCTAAATCTGTTCTTGTTTGTCTATACCTCCTTAACTGCCACACAAACTCTCAACATTTTTGGCCAGTAAAAGGTCCTGGAAAGGCAATAGAAAGAAAAGAAGGATAAAAAAATTCCATTTTCTCTCTCCTAAGTACCTCTCACTTCATTTTGAAAAACAATTTAACTTTTCTCAATTTGGTCCTTGTCAGGGCGGCCAGGCAGCACAGCGAGTAAGAGCACCGGCTCCAGTGTTGAGAAGACTTGGAGATTGAATCCCAGGCTCAGACACTTAGCACCCACCCAGAAACACCTGGCCGTGTAACCTTGAGCAAGTTACTTAACCCCAATTGCGTAGGGGCGGCCAGGTGGCTCAGCCAGTAAGAGCACCGGCTCCAGTGTTGGGATGACCTGGATCAAATCCGGGCCCAGATACTCAGCACCACACCCAGAAATAATAACTGGCCGTGTAACCTTGAGCAAGTTACTTAACCCTGATTGCTTTAAAAAAAAAAATTGGTCCTTGTCAGAGAGGTGAGGAAGGCACTCTTCCCGCTCTGCCAGCAGTTTCTGAACTTCATCTCCTCTCCATGTTCAAGTCAAGGGCCTGAAATGCTTGTGTACAGGGATGCTGATTTGCAGGAAACCAATGGGGCGCTCTGCAAAGTCTCTCTGGATAATGTGCTGAAACATATTCTCCTAAAATATGAAACCGATAAGCAAAATAGCTTTTATTCTAACGTGCTCTGTTTCCTTGAACAGTCTTGCAGTAACAGCTCTTGCAGATTGAGCTGTCGTAGCCAAAGGCTCTGAAATTAATGGGAAGCAATTTTCTGCCATTTGTGATAAATTTCTTGCCTTTTTTGTGCCTATGAAAGTCTTAGGGAAGAACAGGAGCAAAAATACAAGACAGGAGGATTCGCCAGCAATGCTTCCTCCAGCCATCCCTCTATTGTTTTTCCCCCTGATGGGTGCCCTCAGCGTTTTGTTTTGTACTGAATAGTAATAAAATAAATAAATAAGAAACAATGTAATGTCACTGCTCAGTTGACAATGTGAACAGAATAAAAATGGTCTTCCTTCAGAAAAAGAGCTGGAGAATTGGTTAAGAAAAAATCAGCCTGGAACTTCATCAAAAAGTCACAGCAAAAGAACAAAGGCTATGGGAATAATGCACCTTTTCCAAGTGAGACAAAAAGACTCCTCAAAATGAGTCACTCTGGAATTTTATTTTTGCTTCTGTTACATCATTAGGCATTGTATCCAAACACCCCAATTCTCATCCCAGTTCTTCCCCCAAGGGCTTCTAGATCTGATGACTTATTGAAAGTCCTATCATCTTCCCCATGTGTCATTCCCTGAAAGGTTGACAGAAGGTACCATAGAGACTTGGTCTTAGACAGAAACCTGATTATCCTACTCTGAGGCCGGTTCTCATCAGTGGTCCTCCCTCAGAGTCATATGACTACTGGCTGTTTATTGGTTTTATTTTGCTACCTGCAGGCAGATACAAACCAACAGAGCCTCCACCCAGGGGTTCTTGTTCTCCCATAAATATAAAAATGGAATATGTTTCTCTGGTGGTCTCACTCAGAGACACAGGAATAAAATCACTCAACAGTCCAGTTGAGTGAGTGAGAGAGAGACAGGGAGAGACAGACAGAGACACAGAGAAAGGGAGAGAAAGAGAGAGAGAGAGAGAGAGAGAGAGAGAGAGAGAGAGAGAGAGAGAGAGGAAGAAAAAGAGAAAGAGAGAGAGAGAGAGAGAGAAAGAGAGAGAGAGATTCTGAACACTAAATGAGAAGAATTCCCTAGTGAAGAAGCAAGCAGTCACCAAGAAAGATTGAAAGTCTTGATTAAATCATTAAAATGGTCTGTTTCTCCAACACAGCCTGTATCTTTCTTCTTGTATCCTGTATCTTCCTGTATCTTGGTCCAGTACTAACTTCCCAACCTTAGTTCATACTTTAGCAATAAAAATCTTAACTTAGACCATTAAATTTTGACTTTCTGAAAAACCCTGGAATTGGTCTATACTGGATTTTTAGTTGGCACTTGCCACCTTGGGTCCCTCCCCAAGGAACAGGTTGGTCATTCTTCCACTCTTGTGTTTGCCTGATCCGCAGTCATTTGTTAGCCTTCCTATCACTCTTATGGGTGTATAAAATCACCATCTGACTCCTTTAAAACATGACCTACAGAGGCTAGGTATGCACTTATAAGATACTTATGAGGTACTGTAGTTGGCAATGGCATAGCCTCTTGCTGTGCCTTAGGATTCCCTAGCAGAGACTCCAAAGATTATGCAACTGGAGATATAGTTGTTCCAGATCCCTAAGAAACTATCTGCCTTGTAAGGTGCATTTGCTACTATGATGAAAGCAAAGTTGTAGTCAGACAGCAGTTGGAGTCATTGACTCTGGCTCTTGCTCTTATCTGGAGTCCCCAAACTTTCTCATTGGTTGGATAGATCCACTCTCCAGGTTCTTGGTGCATTGCAAGTTGCAGAGTCTCTATCCCATACCAGATTTCCAATACCTTGGTCAAAGATGGTTTTTGTGATTGTTTCTTACTTGTGGGAGATCCTTCTTACTTCACAGAAAATAGCCCACTATTGGACTATGTGAAGGAGTGTCTGTGGGTGCCTATGGAGACCTTTGTGAACCTTCCACCTCACAATTAGAACTAAGATTTCTAACCAGATTTTTCAGAGCAAGAGATGACAAAAGTGCAAAGTTTTCAGAATAATGGAATTCCAGAGTTGGAAGGGACTTCTGTGGCCATCTTGTCCTACCCCATACCTGAAAAAGAAATCCCTCTGTAACATATGCAACAAGTGGTTATCCAGACTCTACTCAAACAACTCTGGAGAATATGATTGTGCTATAGGAAGTAACAAGCAGGAAGATTTCAGAAAAGCCTGCAAAGATTTATACAAACTGATAGGAGAACATTGTACCCAGTAACAGCAATATTGTATAATAATCAGCTATGAATGACTTAGCTATTCTCAGCAATACAATAGTTCAGGACAATCCCAAAGGACTCATGATGAAACATACTATCCTCCCCCAGAGAAAGAACTAATGTTGTCTGAATACAAATTGAAGCATACTATTTTCTTTTTCTTTCTTTCTTTCTTTCTTTCTTTCTTTCTTTCTTTCTTTCTTTCTTTCTTTCTTTCTTTCTTTCTTTCTTTCTTTCTTTCT
>NW_027185798.1:42003173-42019159 GCF_028583685.1 Petaurus breviceps papuanus
TTCTTTCTTTCTTTCTTCCTTCCTTTCTTTCTTTCCTTCCTTCCTTCATTCTTCCCTTTCTTCCTTCCTCTTAAAATTTTCTTGTACAAAATGACTAATATGGAAATGTTTTGCATTATTACACATGAATAATCTATATCAGATTACTTACCATCTCTGGGAAGGGGGAAGGGAGGAAAGGAAGGATAGAATTTGAATCTCAAAACTTTGAAAAAAAATGCTAAAAAACTAAAACTGTGTTAACATGTAATTGGGGGAAATATTTTTAAATGAAGAACTCCAGAGAGTTCATTGCCATCTGAGGAGGTCAGTTTCAATTTTAGGCAGCTCTGTTAAGGAGTTTTGTGGTTTGTTTGTTTTTTTACTTATATCAAATTTTAATTTACTTCTTTACAGCTTTCACCCATTGCTCCTAGTTCTGCTGTCTGAGTCAAATGAAACAAGTCTGATTCTTCTCCTGTGTAACAGTCCTTCAAATACTTGAAGGCAGTAACCAACCCCCTAGACTTCCCTCCTCTAGGCTAAAAACCAACTCATTTAGCCAGTCATTATAGGACATGATCTTTATACCCTTTACCGTTTGGGTTGCCCCTCCTCTAGGCACTCTCTAGTGTGTTAGTGTCCTTCCTTAAATGTGGTACCCAGCAGCAAAAACAAATAGATGCCCTTCAGTTGGAGGAATGGCTAGACAACTTATAGCATGCAAATGTAATTTAATATTACTGCATCATCAGAAATGAATGAATATAAAGAATTCAGAGAAACGTGGGAAGATATATGAATTAATGCATAATAAAGTGAGAACCAGAAAAACAATTTACACAATGACCTATTTGTTCTGATGTATCTTTCCTTTTTCTGATAGGTACCAGAACACAAAGTGCCATTTCCTCCACTATTCTTCATGTCAAGCTGATCTTCACAATAATTTAAAAGCGGACCAGCCCATAACCCTATGCTTCCTAGTCTATTTCTTAGATTCATATTGACTAAGATGCTTACCCAATCACACCAGAGTTCAGTTACCAACTTTTCAGGGTTCCTGCCAGACCTTCACTGCTATCATGCTGGTATCATAGCTCCCGTAGTCCTTTCTCTGCATCATCTTTGCTGCCATTGCCTTATTTTCCCATTGTCCCTCCCTCATTCCCCAGTCCACTTCATAGTTTAACCATAACATCAATGATGGACTGGGCTTTAAAGGGATTCAAATAAAAATACTCTACAGGTAAATTTCTATCCTGCTATTATCCTTACGTACAGATTTTTTTTTTTGCAGACTATTTCATGGGTGGATAAAACTACTGTCTTGCAATTGAATAAGAGTAGTAGGATACAAAACTTATATCTTCTGCAGTATCACTGAAAATATCTTTAGGACAGCTTCAGTAAGTAGTGCATAGGACCAAAGCAATGGCATGTACTCCATCTTCATCCCATACAGTTTTAATTTCTTTCAGTGTCTGTATTTTTAAAGCTTTCCATTCCCTGAACTTTATAGATGAGTACTTAGTATGGAAATATCTATTAAAAACTTTGTTCCATGTAATTTTGGTGTAGTCATATTCAATGTTATGTCCAAGCACTTGTGACCAACAGTTCTGCTTATAATGATGCCCTAGTTTCAGTACACTTCTTTTGCTGACGCATATTTGTGGGTTTATATTTGTAGTATGGGAATTTTTATCTGTTATTTTATAAAAGATAACAAGATTCTGTTATATATGTCTAGCTCCCTGTACATGTCTTCCTAGGTATCTAGTAGATGCAAAAATTTCGCAGCCTGTCATGATATGTTGTACACCTTTCACCACTTCATTATATAAGTTGTGTTGATCAATAAGTATGAGATTCTTGTGGGTAACCTTTCTTTAACTTCTTGTGGTGATAACTGACCCTGAAACATTATCATTATTACCAGATACTTAAATCTATGTGATCTGATTGTTTCAAAAGTTCCCTCTAATATGGCAGGGTGCAGCCCATCCATCACTGCCCAACCTGTGGAAGTCTTGTCCATGTCTTTCATAGGAACTCTCATCACAGAACCAGTCCATTTTCTTTTCCTATCATACCATTCCTTGATAATATATTTTACTCCTGTTCTTCTTTGGAATTCCTACTAGTTATATGTTGTAACCTATTTATTACTACTGCTGCTGCTGTTGCTATTGCTGTTTCTGCTACTGTTGCTGCTGCTGCTATTGTTTCTGCTACTGCTGTTGCTGCTATTACTTGCTACTGCTGTTGCTGCTTGCTATTGCTACTGTTGCTGCTGCTACTACTTGCTATTGCTGTATCTGCTGCTACTACTGTTGCTTTTACTACTACTGCTGTTGCTGCTGCTGCTGCTATTGCTGCTACTACTACCACCACCACTACTAGTATCTGTTTTTCTGCCTTTCTCATATCATATCTAATTGGGGGCCCCAGCTGATCTCAAGCTCCTGATCTCAAAGCCCTGTAGGTAAAAATTCACCCTTCTATGATGCATCACCCCCAGACTGATGGGAAGGCAGAGAATATGAACCAAATCCTTAAGCAATGTCTCTAGTGATGCATCATCATCATTATCATCAGATTGTAGGGCTGTGCTACAGCTTGCCATAGAGTTGTCTTTTAAAAAGATTCATTTAGTTCACATAGATATGAACTATGGTTTTCACCTTTAGTTTTTTTCCCCTGTATTCATTCTGCATCCTGTAATAACTGCCCAAGAGTGTTGAAAGCTACCCAGGCTGGTTTGTAATACAGTCTAAAAAAGCTCAAAGACAATACAAACCAGAGACTAAACACCATTGTAACCACAGAAAACTATTGTTCCTAAGGGGTTAGATCTGATTATCTTTCCTATAAATTCTAAAGACCTTCCTGAAAGCTGGTAGAAAGTACGATCATCAGTTAGATGGTAAGTCCTATGATCAGTCCTTGTCGCTCTATGTATACCTCACATGTTTCATTCATTTCCTTTTGTTAGGATGGGCTCACCTTGAGCCAAAACTGTATGTTTCAAGTCTTACCCATTACTTCTAAGTATAAATGGGCAAGAAAAGTATATCCTTAACATATGGAAGAAGGGTATGGCCTTGAGGAGCAGATAAGGGAATGACTCAGGCAATATGTGTGTGTGTGTATTATGAAATTGATAAAAAAAATCTTTGACTTGTACCATACCACCAGATCTCATCTGAGTGGGGGGCAAAACCCAACAGAAGTAGGTGTATAGGGTCTTCTTCCCCACTCCAGTCCTCTCATTCACCCAACCCCATCCAGGCACTGGGTTACCCAATGAGAACAGGCACAGTGGGAGACCTCTCAAACTTCCTGTCAATTTTCAATTGTTCTTCCTGACTGGACACTAACCCCTCTCCCATTTCCCACCTTCATGAAGGAATCCAGAGTCTCAGCTTCCTACTGATACTTAGACATAGTCTCCCTTTCCCAGAGGTAGAAGGCTGGATACTTCTGACTATCCCACACACGAACTGGACATGATCAACCATTCTGCCACATGATCTGCCAATATCCACTAAGAACCCTTGAAAATTACCATCTTTCTTATACCTAAATCTTTATTGTCACCAGACATTTCCACTCACCCTTCAGCTGGACTGTCTTTAATATATGGTTTCCCCTCACTCTAAATAGGGTCTTTGAAAGTTGAGATTGTTTTGTTTTTCCATATCCCCAGCATCCACCAAAGTGCTTTATATAAGTTTGAAGTACTTAACAAATGAATTTTTGAGAGTAAAAACAGAACTTCTGTGTGGCTCCAGCTCCCACCTCCTCCAATTCATGTTAAAAATTACTCTAAACAAACTTTAGGGCTACAGAACCCACAAAATGACAGAGAAAAGCTAACCTCCTGCTGAAGGCAGCCCAGCAGGCTGGTAGAAAGGTGCCAGCACAGAGCTCTGGGAGCTGAGCCCAGCCCTGTGTGAGCTGGAGTTTTTGTCTCAGGGCAGCCACAACCAGCCACTGGCTGGAGGGACTTCAGATCACCAGCAGCTGTGACAGTTTCCAAAATTATCAACTCAGAGATGCCAAAGACAAAGTGAGAGGTCAGTGTAGACTCTGTGGCAACAGGGAGTTCAGGAGTGCGATCTGGCCTTTGCCCCCAGGGTGAGAAGCAGCTGAGGCTCCATGGCCATGCAGCTGCCACCTTGTGAATGATTCAGAGCTCCTGGCCCGCAGATTGTAGGGGGGCCAAACGGTCAGTCTGAGGGGTAATCACTCTTACTTTAGCCTGCTTGGATCTGGATCACTGTTTAGGGTGAAAGTCCTGGGATGCATGACCAGTTTGCCAGAGTGTGTTTGCCAGAGTTTGCCAGAGGCTTCAGAGAGGGCAGCCAACTAATAGCTACAGCAGCTGAGAAAATCCCAGCGATTTGGGACAAAGCTCCCCTTTCTGGTAGCAGAGTTCTGCTGTGGCAAAAAGCTCCATGAGCAAGCAAAGGAAGCAAAAAAAGCTAAGCAATCTGACTTTACCCTCCTATTTTGGGGACAAAAAGGATCAAAGAATGGAACAGGAGGAAGACAGCAAAGTCAGAACTCCTGCACCAAAAGCTTCCAAGAAAAATATGAGCTGGTTACAGGCCATAGAGGACCTTAAGAAGGATTTTGAAAACCAAATAAGAGAAGTGTAGGAAAAATTGGGAAGAGAAATGAGAATAATGCAAGAAAATTATGAAATGAGAGTCAACAACCTGACTGAAGAAAATAACACCTTAAAAAATAGATTAACTCAAATGGCAAAAGAGGCTCAAAAAGCCAATGAGAAGAATGCCTTAAAAAGTCAGATTTGCCAGATGGAAAAAGAATCTCAAAATCTCCCTGAAGAGAATAATTCCTTCAGAATTAGATTGGAGCAAATGGAAGCTAGTGACTTTATGAGAAATCAAGATACTATTAAACAGATCCAAAAAGTGAAAAAAAAAATAGAAGGCAACGTGAAATATCTCATTGGAAAAACCACTGACCTGGAAAATAGATCCAGGAGAGATAATTTAAAAATTATTGGACTACCTGAAAGCTATGATCAAAAAAAGAACCTAGAAATCATCCTTCAAGAAATTCTCAAGGAAAATTGCCCTGATTTTTAGAACCAGAGGGCAAAATAGAGGTAGAAAGAATCCACCAATCACCTCCTGAGAAAGATTCCAAAAAGAAAGCTCCTAGGATAGGTTCCAGAGTTCCCAGATCAACGAGAAAATATTACAAGCAGCCAGGAAGAAATAATTTGAATATTGTGGACACACAATCAGGATAACACAGGATCTGACAGCTTCTACACTGAAGGGATCAAAGGGCTTGGAATATGATATTCTGGAGGTTAAAGGAGCTGGGATTAAAACCAACAATCACCTACCCAGCGAAACTGAGTATAATGCTTCAGGGGAAAATATGGTCATTCAACGGAATAGAGGACTTTCAAGCATTCCTGATGAAAAAAAAAACCAGAGTTGAATAGAAAATTTGACATTCAGATATAAGAAGCAGAGAAGCTTGAGAAAGTCAACAGGGAAAAGAAATCATAAGGAACTTATCAAAGTTGAACTATTTACATTCCTACATGGAAAAACAATAATTGTAACTTATGAAACTTTTCTCAGTATGAGAATAGTTGAAGGAAATAGAAAAGTATATATATAATGTCTATATAGGAGGGTATATGGGCATATGAATATATATATGAGTGTGTGTATATATGGTACAGGTATACATAGACAGAGGGCACAGGACCAATTGAATAGGAAGGAGTGATACTTAAAAGGTGAAATTGAGAGGTGAGAGAGGAATATAATGAGAGGAGATGGGGAGAGACAGAATGGGGTAAATTATCCATATAGAAGAGGCAAGGGAAAATGGTTACAATGGAGGGGAAGAACAGGAAGGCAAAAGGGAATGAGTCAGCCTTACTCTCATTGAATTTGGCTTAGGGAGGGAATGACACTAAATAGGGTATCTAACCCTACAGGAGAGTAGGGGAGAAGGGGATGAAAGGGGGGATGATGGAAGGGAGGGCAGGTTGGGAGGGAGGGAAGTTGGAAGCACACACTTTTGAAAAGGGACAGGATCAAAGTATAGAATAGAACAAGTGGGGGTGGGATGGGATGAAGGTAAATATAGTGAGTCTTTCACAATATATCCACTATAGAAATGTTTTGCATAGCTACACATGTACAACCTATATTCCTATATTGAATTGCTTATCTTCCCAGTAAGGGTAGGTGATGACAGAGGAAGGGAAAGAATCTGGAATTCAAAGTTTTAAAATCAAATGTACATATATATAATATGGGAAATAATATATACAGGCACTGGGGTATAGAGATCCACCTTGCCCTAATGGAAATTCGGAGGGGGAATGGGGGAGGATATAGAAGAGAGCAGATTGGGGGAGGAGGGTATTCAGTGGGATCACTGTTTGGGGGTGGTGGGTAGGGGAAAATGGGGAGAAAATTTTTAACTCATATTCTTGTGGAAATGAATGATATAAACTAAAAACAAACATAAAATTTAACTAAAAAATTAGTTTTCACTCACTTCATTCATTCACTCAGGTGTAGCCTTGAGGTCCTGGGAAGCATTCTGTGGGGAGGGATGGTGATTGAATAAATGTCCTTACTAACAGGGATGAATTAGGAGGAAGCATAGCAGAACTATGCCAGGTATAAGAGAGGAACAGGAGATCCAAGCAGCTTATATAGATGACAACTTTAGAGTGGCAGGTGAGTCAGACAATTTCTCAACATTCTCCTGCATACAGAACTGACCTCCCATCCTGAATTGTGACTCCAGAAACTCACTACCCACTCATTTCATCCCCTTAGTTGTCAGCATTCCAAAGAAACTCTGGCCAGTCCATTTCCAACTTCTTGGTTTATGCTTGTGTTCATCCCAATTTGAACCTTGTTTTTCTACGCAGGAGAGGATCATCCTTCCTCCAAACAAGGGTTTGGCTAATCATTATTGTGTAATGACCATCCTTGGACAGCACAAATAATGTAGAAGGCTAGCATCAGAGGTGTCTCTGACATTTATTTTTTATAGGCTCAGGCTAATGATCTCCAATTGGAGTAGGAGTTGATAACAGCTGTACTGTCCATATGACCGTCCTCCATTTGCCATATGCCTGCACTCTTTCAATCTTGTGCTGTCTCTGTGTTGACAGCCAGTGCTGCTGACTTTAATTGCAAGGTTTATCTACCTTTCACTTGGGGTTTGTTCACTTCTGAGTTAGGTGCTGGCTTACAGAGCCCTGGGATGTTTCCCTCTTGTCAACTGCAATGGGCTGAGGCTGTTTAAATCTATTCCCTCATCTTAGGGGGATCCAGATATTCACTGAACCTTGCCTGAACATGTCAGTCAGTTAAGAAAAAAATTTGCTGAGCAGCTAGTACTAGAAGAAATTATATAGGTAATACTCATAGAGAGTACTTTAAAGATTGCAAACCATTACATGTGTGTATATATGTGTTTATACATTCTTAGTTTATATATTATACATATATACATATATGTGTCTGTATTCTTGTTTGAGTCCCACAATGGTGTGAGGTGAGTATTACAGATATTAGTGTCCCAATTCCATAGATTTAAACACCAGTTCCTTATGTGTGCCCTACTGGGATGGAGGTGCTGAAACACCATCTATCTATGTGACGCCAGGTAATCAATAAATCAACAAGTATTTATAAAACTTCTACTTGGCACCAGGTACTGTGGGATACAAGTAGAAAGAATGAAACAATCTTCACTCACAAGAAATTTGCATTCTAATGAGGGAGATAGTAAGAACATGTAGAAATGTACATATATGTATACATATACATATGCAGCATAAATATAAAGTGAATAATTGCAAAAAAACATGAAATAGTCAAATAAAAGGTAGTTTTGAAGGATGGGTACTTAAAATGAAATACACAGGGTTTATGAAAGTTGGTGCAGTTTTAAGAGGCATTGGGGTGGCACAGCAGATAGAATGCCAGTCTTGTCAGAAAGATCTGATTTCAAATCCTACCACAGTCACTTATTAGTTGTGTGGCCCTAGACGAGTTACTTACCTCAGTTTGCCTCAGTTCTCTCATGTATAAAATGGAGATAATTAGAGCACCTACCTCCCAGGGTTGTTTTCAGGATCAAATCAGATAATATCTGTTTAGCACAGTTCCTGACACATAGTAGGCTCTATATAAATGTTAGCTATTATTATTAATAATAGCTTTACATTGTACCAAGATTTATACAGCATAAATATAAAGTGAATAAATACAAATAAATATAAATTATTTTAATACAAGGTAGTAAGGAGGGAAGAAGGTAGTAAGTTGGGGGATCAGGAAAAAAGAAAGGGCTTGAGCCCCATTTTAAAGGAAGGGAGAAAGACCCTATGAGGCTGAAATAAGGAGGGATTGCATTCCAGGAATGGAGACAGCCAGTGTAAAAGCAAAGAACAGGCAACAGGGTGGTATGTATGAGAAATAGACAGCAGGCTGGTTTGGCTGGGTCACCAGGCCCTGAAAGGAAAATGACATATACAATAAGACTGGAAAGACAGGGTAGGACCAGGTTGCATAAGGCTCTAAAAATTGAACAGAGAAGTTTATGCTTTAGCCAAAGGTATTAGGAATTTACTAGAGTTGGTTGAGTGGGGAGAAGGGGAGGAGGAATATAAGGTCAGAACAACATTTAAGGAAAATTATTTTGGCAACAGTGTGTAGGATAGACTACAAGATAATGAGATCCCTATGGGATGTGTTGAGTTCCATAAGTCTATGGGATAGCCAATATGAAATCTTCAATAGACAATTAGTGATCCAGGACCGAAGTTCAGTGCTACAAAAGGTTAATGAGGAAGGTCTAGTATTGTGAGTAGCACTTCTACCAATGACTTATAAGCAAACAAACATAGGCAAGAATTGTATGGGATGAGAAGGCACAGTAAGGTTGTGATTACTATTGGTGGATAAAGTGTCTGGATTGGATCTGAGCCAATGAGTGCATTGGCATGGGAGGGCACCTTGTGGCACCTGCTTCTGTTGGGTTCTCTTGCACTCAGATGGGATCTGGAGGATGGTAAAAGTCAAAGGCCTCTACCAGTTTCAGGGTACATATAGTGCTTGAGTGTTTCTCATAGTCACTTCTCAGGGCCATGCTCTTTTAAGTCCTCTTGGTATCAGAAGTGACCCTATTTCCTCCATGTGTTGAGGAATTCAATGGCTCATAAGTAGGAACAGAGGAGACAAGTCACTGAACCTCTCTGGTTTTACTTTCCTCAACTATAAAATGAAAGGGTTAGACTCTATGGCCTCTAAGGTCTCTTCTACCTATAAATCTGTAATCCTGCAACATATGGAAAGACAGATTAAAATCATAAGGATAAGAAAGTATTGAGGAGCTGTGATCTATAGCAGTAGAAGGAATTACCAGGAGAAAAGTTGATTTAAAAAAAAAACAGACTTAAAAATGCCTTAAATTATCTCTACATGGCTGGGTGTGGATGTCTGGGTCTGAATCACAGCAGAGCTAAAGCTAATCCCTTCAGCTGAAGGTCTGACCTTCCCCTTTCTATTTATAGAATGCCAGAAAATAGAACTAAGGAACCTGTTGCTCTTGGGTCATTTACATGCATTAATGTAATTATTAGTCATCACAATTGATTCTTTGTTCAATTAATACATTATTGAAATAATTTAACCACATTCATATTAATGTTCTCATTTTTAAAATTAAAAGACACAAATATGTTTAGTGAGATAGTTGGAAGATGTTCTTCAGAAAAGGAAATAAAGGAGTTGCTAGAGTTGGTTATGCTGAAGGGCAACAGGAAATATTTCTTGAAACATATATCCCTTGTATCCATTTTGTATAATTAATTAACCTTTGATAAAAATTCAATTGTGCATTAGTACACATGGGAAAATAGGGTTGGGACCATGGAATAGGGAGCATTCAGGTTGACAACATAAACCTCAAACTGTAATAAAGCTGAAGTGTAATAGAAAGAGTGCTGTATAAGAACTTGGTTTCAAACCCCAGCTTTGTTATTTAAGTATCACTTTTTTTGCCTTGGGCATTTCTTGTGACTGGACATACAAAAAAAGGTTATATCAAAGACCCTGATTAGGTCAAGATCTATGATTCTGTGAGAGCCAAGACTTCTAGCTATGAGGTTTATTGGATTAGTAGGACCAATTAGTAGAAGAAAAACTCCTTGGGGACAAGGAATATTTTGTTTTTATGTTTCTGGCACCTAGCTCAATACCTTGTATATAGTATATGCTTGATAAATGTTTAGTGAAATATATTGAACAAAGAAAAAGCCCAGGGTAGGATGATAGATCAAACTGAGAACTTGGGATAGTAGAACTCAATAGAAGCTCTAAGGATTCCTCCAAAACTTTTTTGGTGGAAGTGACCTCATTAGCTTTTTTTGTATAATGGGGATGCCAATTCATAACTTAGGGGATCCATTTATTATGCCTCATGCTTGTTACATTAACAGTTTGCCTTCTTCAGTCATCATTGGTAATATGCTGTAGCCTTGCCCTTTAAATGTATTTCTGATTAACTGAAATACACATATATATGTATACACATATATGTATATGTTTATATGTGTGTATTCATAGAAGTTCATAGAATTCCAATATTGAAAGAAATTTCAGAGGTTCTTCTATATAGGAAACCCTTCTAAAAAGTTAACTCTTCTGAATTTTCAATTTCTGTCAAGGGTACAAAAATCATTCAGATTAGATTCCAACCTTGGAGTCATCCCTAACTCTGATTTCTCTTAACCCTACCAGATATCGAGTCTGTAGAAGAGAAGATTTAAGGAGAACACAACAATAAAATAGTAATACTTAGGGGAAATGCAACAATTAAAAATAACTGGAATTTATATTGGTTTTTAAAGTTTGTGAAGCACTTTACATGCATTTGAACCTCACAACCTTCTAGGTCTGCTACTCTAGATAATAAAGGTTTTTATTGTTCAGTCATTTTTCAGTTATATTTCACTCTTAGTGACCCCATTTGGGGTTTTCTAGGCAAAGATACTGGAGTGGTTTACCATTTCCTCCTCTAGTTCATTTTACAGAAGAGGAAACTGAGGCAAATGAGGGTTAGATAGGTTAGCATCTGAGGCCATATTTGAACTCAGGTCTTCCTGACTCCTGACTCCCAGCCTTGTGCTCTCTCCACTGAACCACTTGCTTGCCCCTAGATATTAATAACAATTAGCATTTCTATGTGTATTTCATTTTGATACTAACAACAACTGTTTTAGGTAGGTGTTTCTATTATCCCCATTTTACAAATGAGGAAACTGAGAGGTTAAGTGACTTACCCAAGGTCACATTTCTAGTGTCTGAGACAGGATTTGAATTCAGGTCTTACTCATTCCAAAACAAGCACTTTTTACAATTCACTATGCAAACTAGCTGCTCTATCTTATATCTTCATTTTACAGATGAGAAAACTGAGGCTCCAAGAGATTATGTAATTTGCCTGTAGTTGTACAGCTAATAGGTGTCTGAGGCAGGATTTGAACTCCAGTCTTTCTGAGTCTAAGTTTAGTACTCTCTCCTTCCAGTATTTGAAAGTTATCCTGTGGAAAGAGGATTAAACTTACTCTATGTGACCCAACAGGGAAAACCCAGTAGCATTACTGAGAAGTCCAGAGAGACAGATTAGGTTAAATGTAAGGAAAAAAACTTTTTTTTTGGAGGGGGGAAGGCAGGTATTATGGGAATGTGAATTTAAGATCTTCCCTGCCACTAGACCCTTTGATAGGCCTAAGTGCACCTGGAGCCTGCGGCGGGAGGCTTGTTTTTCAGGAGATACTTGGTGATTGAGCTGTGGGTCAAGAGGGTTGTGACATTCTCTGAGCCAGGAGAAGGCTATATAAACCCTGATGTAAGGTTTTGTTTTGGGGCTCACTTTGAGAAGTGCTGTGTGATTTGGCCAGATGAGACTCTGGGCAGCCATTGAGCCCCTCAGCTTTGAAAACCCAGATGTTGATGCTTCCCTCTCTGGTAACTGACTAGGTATAGATGTAATGGTCAGGCAGCTGGAAGCCTGTCCGCTTGAAATGTTTCTCTGTCTTCTTGTAGCTTCTGCTTGTAACCTGTCTGTATACTCTGAAGTTCAGGGTGCTGACTTTTCCCCCTGAACTAGGAAAATGATATCTTTAATTGATTAAAGCAATATTGTTAACCCCTTTTGAGTTGCTTTCCTTTAGAAAAGCAGATCTAAGAACCTGTGTTGGCAGCCACCCTGGGTATGGTGGGGTGCTTGCTGCTACAGCAGGGCAGTTGGGATTAAATGACTTCCCCAAGGTCACATGGCTGGTACGTGTCAAGTGTCTGAGGCCAGATTTTGAACTCAGGTCCTCCTCACTCCAGGACCTATGCTCTACTCACTAAGCCACCTAGCTACCCCAAGGAAAAACTTCCTGATGACTAGAGTTTTATCAAAGTAGAATCAGTCACTTCAGGAATGGGTAAGTCATCTTTGGACATATCCACACAGAGGCTGGAGGATTCCTATTCAAGGGGAAAGTTGAACTAGATGACTTCAGAAGTCTCTTTGAACTCTGAGATTCTACGAGTTAAAGCTTCAAGGTGTCCCAGGACATCCCCATCCATGAGTCGAGGACTTTGGTGCCAGGGTGCTCCCTATGGGTAGGGTCTCTGTCTTGTCTTTCCTTTGTATCATTATCTGCAGTACCCAGTGCTGGGCAGTGTTGAGGATATGGTAGTGATTTCCTTGACTTCCCAATGGATACCTAATCTTTCACAAAAGTTATATTATCCGTGTGAATTAATTAATTTTAAACATTTATTAAGTGTGGAATCTGTTCTAAGTAATGGGAGTACAAATATAAAAAATGAGATAATCTCTTTTCTCAAAGAGCTTATCTTCCAACAAGAGTGGTCAGAGAAGGAGGTTTGAGTCTGAGAGAAGGAGAAGGGAAGCAATAAGCATTTCTATAGAGCCTACTATGTGCCAGACATGTATTAAGTGCTTTGCGAATATTATTTCACTTGATCCTCACAAGAATCCTGTGAGTTTGCTATTATTATCCTCATTTCACAGTTGAGGAAACGGAGGCAAATAGAGGTTAAGTGACTTGCCCAAGTTCACACAGCCTGTAAGTATCTGATGTTCGATTTGAACTCAAGTATTCCTGACTCTAGGTCCAGAACTCAATCCACTGTGCCACCTAGCTGCTATCTGGGAATTCATAGCCATTCATTCAACAAACATTTACTAAGCACCTACTATGTGCTGGGTTCTGTGCTGAGGTTAATTCACAGGGATGGTGAGTGGAGCAATATATGAGTCTATTGACAGCTCCTTTCCAAAAACAATGTTAGCACTGATTTGATTACTGTGCCCAGAGCAAGTAATGGAAAGTGGAGATATGAGAGGTAGGGGAAAGAGACAGCAGGGTGGATAGCAAGATGACCAGGATGGCTAGTTGGACCAGATGTGAAGGACTGTCTAGGTGATCTAAGTGGTCTAGGACCAGCTAGATGTTGTAGGCTTCTGTGAAGTCATCCTCCCATACTCATTAATCAGAACAACCCACCCTAGGCAGGAGTTCTAAAACAGAGTGCATTAAATCTTCAGAGGTCCAGGCTTCTAATGCCAGGTAGATGGCAAGAAGACAGCTGGAGTGATTGGTATATGACCATGCAAGTCCCAAACATCCACATCCCAGAGGATAATGTCTCAACACTCCACTAGGCTGGCTTTGCTGCAGATCAGGTGAGCGTTACTTAGCTCCAGATAAAGCATGTAGGTTTCACTGATGCCCACATTAGCAACTGCAGAAACCTTCAGATGACTTTTTTATTCTGCTCTGGGCCTAGAGATAGGGGTAGAAAACTCTGACCCTTAAGCCTAAGGAATTCCTTTAGAAAAGATTTTCCCATCAATTATGAATCTGTAACCTTTCAGAGTTTAATTAATCCCTCTGTTGAGTGGGCTATGCTCCTCCATTAGGCTCCTGGGGGGGGGGGGGGGGGGCCACTCTTTTTGGTCATGAGGGCCAGGGCCTGGGGTTCCTGCTTTAATCTTGGGCTAGCCCATTTGGCCTCTCCCACTGAATAAGAAACTTTTCTCTGTGGTGAAGGTCACAACCAGGTCCAGAAGCTGGGCACCCTTTGGAGGCTTCCTAATTCCTCTGACCTTTGCATAATCAACTAATCTCCCCTTTAACAGAGCAGAATCATTTCCTGTCCTTTTGAAGTTTATTTATGCCTTTTATCTTATTAATAAAGCTATCACGTTTATGTTTGTGTAATCTCATCTTGATTAACAAACACACTGAAACACAAACACACACGCAAATCTTTCCTCTAGAATAAGGGGACATAGTGGGGGGGGGTATGCGAAGGGGAGGTGTTCATAGGATGGAGGCAACATTTATAACAACTCTCACATTTATATGGCACAATAAAGTTTACAAAGCTTTCTTCCACACATATATAAAATAATTGTTACGAAAGAAGTAGCATTTATATAGAACTCTGAGGTTCATAAAAAGTTTTACAAATATTATCTCATTGTCTTCTCACAACAACCCTATGAGGCAGGCCCTAGTATTATCTTCATTTTGTAGATAGGGAAACTGAGGGCAAGAGTCATTAAGTGACTTGTCTAGGGTCACACAGCTAGTAAATGTCTGTGACAAGATTTGAACTCAGGTCCTCCTGACTCCAAATTTAGTGCTTCATCTACTGGGCCACCGAGATTTTTTCATAGGGAGGGAATGCAAGTTTTCTTGCTCCCTATCTATGGATGAAGAAAAAGAGGCTCAAAGCAATGAAGTTGGACACCCAGATAACTTAGACAATTGCTGTTTTGTTTTATATTTTAGTCTAATGGTAGATTTTGAAGCTTTACCTAGTCATACCTGAAAGAAGCATGGATCAGAGCCCTGGGCTTAGAGTCAAAATATTCCATAGATCAAACTTTCAGTTCCTATTCTGACATTTGTTAGCTGAGTGAAAGGACAAATTTCTTTTCTGATCTCAAAACTAGTTCTTCCCTTTCTCCCTCCCTCCCTTCCTCCCTCCCTTGCTCCCTCCTTTTTTCCCTCCCTCCCTTTCTCCCTTCCTCCCTCCTTCTCTCCCTCCCTCCCTCCTTCCCTCCCTCCCTTCCTCCATTGGATATAACATAGTGGTGTCATTTTGGTCCTCTTCAAGAATGAAGGATGACTGAGTAACAGCACTGGCCCAGAGTCAGGATGACCTGGGATCAAATCTGGGCTCCGATACTTAGCACCACACCCAGAAATAACTGGCCGTGTAACCTTGAGCAAGTTACTTAACCCCGATTGCTTTAAAAAAAAAAAAAAGAAGAAGAAGTAGTGTCAGGGGAAAGAAAACGTGTTCCATTTGGAATGTATTGAGTTTGCTGTACTGATTGATGGGGCATGTAGGTGGAGGTATCCAGCAGGTAGCTGGTGATATGGGACTGCAGTTCAGGAGAGAGTGGGGATGAACACGTAAATTTAGGAGTTACTTGTTTAGAGACTATAATTGAACCCATGGGACCTACAGAAGTCGCTAAGAAAATGTAAACAGAGAAGGACAGAGCCTTGGGGACAGAGTGTATGGCTGGTCTCAAAAAGGAAAGCAGTGGTCAGAAAGCCTAGAGGAAAAACAGGCATGAGAAGTATCACAAGAGGCTTCGAAAGGAGAGAGTATTCAGGAGGGGAGGGTGGTTGGTTGTCAAAAGCTGCAAGGAGGTCAAGTATAATGAGGAGTATGAAAAAAGCCATTATATTTAGCAGTTAAGAGATTATTTCTGAAGAGAAAGAGAGTAGTTTCAGTTGATTGGTGGGGTCAGAGCCAGATTTTAAGGGGTTGAGAAATAAGTAGGAGATGAGAAATTAGAATCACAGGGTACAGAAGACTCTTTCCCTAGATAAAGATGAGACAGAGACAAACAGCAGCAGAGAGAGAGAG
>NW_027185798.1:42019259-42040564 GCF_028583685.1 Petaurus breviceps papuanus
TAGATAGATAGATAGATAGATAGATAGATAGATAGATAGATAGATAGGTAGGTAGGTAGGTAGATAGGTAGATAGATAGATAGATAGGTAGGTAGGTAGATAGGTAGATAGATAGATAGATAGGTAGGTAGGTAGATAGGTAGATAGATAGATAGATAGATAGATAGATAGATAGATAGATAGATAGATAGATAGATAGATAGATAGATAGATAGATAGCATTTATTAAACACTACTGCCAGATGCAATGCTAAGCACTGGGAATGCAAATTCAAGTAGAAATTTAGAAAACAGTTCCTATACTCAAGGAATTTGCATTCTAATGAGATAAACAACATGTAAATAACTATATAGTTATATGTGTGTATATATGTGCAGATATACACATATGTGCATGTGTACACATATATACAAATATGTGTATTTTTGTATATACATATATATGCATACATGTACATATATACATATATCTCAGAGTGAATGAATGGCAATCTGAGAGGAGAGGATATTAGCATCTGGAGGGAACCTGAAAAGTCTTCCTGAAGTAGAGGGGCCTTGAGTTGAATCTTAGAGGAAGTGAAAGAAATTCAGAGAGGAGAATTCCAGGTGGGGTGTCAGAGGCAAGGGGTAAATGGGTGAGTAGGGATGACTAGTGGAAAGAGACAGGAGACGAAGTTTTGTGTTTGAGAAACAGCAAAGAGGCCTGTATTTCTGAAATATAGACTATATGGAGAAGAGTAAAGCAAAATGTAATGTGAATAATGGATTGTTTCATCCAATGGGTCCACTTAAGTGTGAGTGCTCCAATGGTAAATTGACAATAAAGAATGTGGCATTATTACAGGAAGGTATAATCAAAACCCAAGCTGTGAAGGGACCTCATACCTTTCACCTAAGTGTCAGACACCCCACTTCTCTCAGGGTTTGACACTTCTCTGAGGACCATAAGATAGAAGTGAGAAAGGAAGTACTTATAAGATAAAAAGATATTTGTTCATTCCAAAAGGCACAGTGAAGCAGATACATCTGAATGAGACCTGGTTAAGAAAGTAAGGGCAGGGGAGAGTAGAGTTGAACTGGAGAGAGATGGTGAGTTAAGATTGCAGAATGGGTTTTATATGTTGGTAGCTAGGAAGTTCAGAATCACTGGGGTAGAGAGAATACAAGGGGATGGAAGTGAGGGTGAGTCTAGGCAGAGAATCAGGGATTGGAAAGACATACATTGAGAGAGGAACATTACAGGCCCTCCCTTTAGGATTAAACTGGTGGCAGATGGTGATGCTATGTCTGCCTCAGAGCAGGGAGAAGAATCAGTGCCTGATCAGGAGGCTAGGATCCCTTACCTGCCTGGGAGAAGACCCTACGGAGGAGTTGCAATGGTTTCTACTCCCAGGAGCCAGATGTCCTCACTGACTAAGAAGGTGGCCAATGAATTGTAGATATCATAATTGAGGAGACAGCAGGTTCTGGTAAATTTTCTTCTTTTTGGAGGGGGGAAGGCAGGGCAGTTGGGGTTAAATGACTTGCCCAAGGTCACATGGCTAGTAAGTGTTAAGTGTCTGAGGCCGGATTTGAACTCAGGTCCTCCTGACTTCAGGACAGGTGTTCTATTCACTGTGCCACCTAGGTTCCCCCTGGTGAATTTTCTTTAAAGGTAAGGATATATGGTGGTATATTTGTTGACAGAAGGGAAGGAGCCTTCAGAGAAGGAGGCAATGAAGATTTTTTTTAAAACCCAGGGAATTATGGGAAGGAGAGAGGGGGCAAGCTCCCTGCAAAATGGGAGAGGGCAGGATCAAAGGCACAAGTAGAAGGTTAGCTTGAGAAAAAAAAGCTCTACTTCTTCCTCAGAGATGAGCAAAGGAGGAATAGCATAGATGTAGAGGAGTAGAGAAGAAACAGGGCTGATAGTTGCTGGTTTCCATTTTTTCATTAGCACATGAAGAAAGCTTGACTCTCAACCACTAAAACCTTTGCATCTTGGGCTACCATCCATCTGCTCTGTATGTATCTTTTATCTACTTATTGATAATAGTACAGGTTATCTTATTCATTAGATTGTAAGCTCTTTGAGGGCTTTGTTCTTGCCTTTTTATGTTCAGTATTCAATCCGGTACCTGGTACTTAGTAAGTGCTTGTTGATGGATGGATGGATGAGAACATATGATAGTCAATCAGGGAAGAATAAAAGAATTGTAAGCAGCATTGAGGAACCAGTTGTGTTTAGGTAGATAATTTATAGTGGACCAAGTTTTGATTGACTTCCTATAGCATCATTCAGTAGCTCTCAAATAAGTAAAGAAGGGGATGGTGTGTGTGTGTATATGTGTGTGTGTGTGTGTGTGTGCATGTGAACCCAGGATTGGAGCTCATTAGAGGCAATAGGACGAGGGGTCAAGGGATTCAAGGGTGGGGGAATACTGTATAATTAAATTGACCAAGACTGGAAAGGGAAGAAAACAAGGTCAGAGTGAGTGATAAAATGACAGAATAGGATGGGGTAGGAAGAATGGAAGTTGAAGAATACAAGAAGTGAGACACAGGAAAAAGATGAAAGGGCAAGAGACCATGATGCAGAAAGGAATTTCATAATTCAGGCCATGGAATATTATAACTGATAGTAAGATCTAAGATGTGACCATCTCTGTGGTAGAGTAAAGATGCAGGACATGGAGGGGTTGTGAAGGCTGGTAGACTGGGAACACAAGCCCATGAGTGCGAAGGCAGGGGTTGCTATTAAAGGGAAGACTGTGCTCCAGGACTGGGCATCTCCAAGTAGCTTTATAAAAGCTATGTAAGGGAAAAAAAGGCTATAATAGATGGATAAGTGCTGAGCAGATATGCCATGATCTTGCCCAAGTAGGGTTACCTGGTCTTCCCAGAGGAGGTGGGTCTTGAGCTATGTTTGGGAAGTGAAAGGCATTGATGAACAAAGAGGAGCTGAGCACATGTCCCAGACACCCTGAGCTTTACCTAGGCTGCCTGAAGTTACCAAAGCACTACATGGTAGCCAATTCCTGGGTCTGTGTAGGAAATCGAAATGACTTTCAATGAAAACAACTGACTTCCCTTTGTTGTGGTGTTTGACTCAGTTCAGTTCAATGAATAATAACATATACACACATGCCCTCCCTCTAGGTGAGCACAGCTGTGAGGAAAATTATGGGGTTTTGACAATTTTCATGCACAAGTCACCGAGAATTGGAAATAGTGCAAGATGGAGGGTTCATCCCACCACCTGCTAGGGCTTGGGGTACTTGTGATGACATCCGCTTCTCAATTCCTCCTCCTTCATCATCTCATCTTCCCTCTTCCTGGAGGTACTTTCTTTGGCCCCTAGACTGTGTTTCTCTTTGATATTTTTTCCTTTGATTCTGCACCATTTTTGCAGCCTCCCCTTCTACAACTTCCTCAAGTTCCTCTTTCATCTTTCCTCATCTGTCCCCAGTCCTCATTCTTCTGATTCTCCTGTCTCCCTTTTTCCCTCAGATGGGAGTACAGTGAGGAACCCAGAGTATCAATAAATTTGGAATCTAGATGCCACAGATCTCTCTTCACTGGGAGGACTGATGGATCACATGCTCGATGCTAAAAAGATGAATTCTACTTTGAGGCCTCCAGAAGCCCTGAGAACAGGTCTGGATTATATGTGAGATTCCTACCTAGGGGAAGCCATGTGCCTAGACAAAAGGAAGCAGGTAGCTTGAGTCTTTCTCTTCACAGGCTAAGAATTTCCCTACAAGGAGGAAGAGGGAAGCTGTGAATCTTCAGGTATTTATAAGAACAAAGACCAAGCAGAAAATGGTCATAGGATCCTAGGCACACAGATGGAAGTGTTCAAAGTTGCCTTGTCCAACTCCCTCATTTTGCAGAAAAGGGAATGGAGGCCCATAGATGTTAAGTGACTAACCCAAGTTCATGCAGGTAGAAGGTAGTGGGGCTTGGGATTCCAAGTCAGGTCCTCTAGCTGTAAGTCCAATAGTACCTTGCTGGACTTCCTTCATGGGAAAATGTAGACAAGAAAATTCCACTTCTCTTTTCTCCAAGAGACATTTCTGGCTACTTTGAAATAGTTGAGCACCAATTAAGCTCTTTAAAAACAACTTAGAGCGGCAGCTAGGTGGCGCAGTGAATAGAGCACCATCCTTGGAGTCAGGAGGACCTGAATTCAAAGGTGACCTCAGACACTTAACACAAAAACTAGCCTTGTGACCTTGGGCAACCTTCCCCCCCTCCAAAAAAAAAGCAAAAAAACAAAAACAAAAACAAAAACCTTAGAATTAAAACAAGACCTCCATAAACCTGTTTTCCACTTTTTTGCATATTGTATTTTCTTGATTTTTTTAAAGAAAGAAGCAGCCTGATTTAATGACTGAGAATGGGATTCAGAGTCCCAAAGATCTGGGTTTAAGTTCTGCCTCTGACACCAACTGCTAATTTGACCCTGGGTATGTCATTTAACCTTTAAGAGCCACATATAACTGTCTAAGATTATAAATTGCAGATCTCAGTTAGTAAAGGAACTTTTGTCACTAGAAAGGACTTGTTTATATCAATGAAATCATAGATCTGCACCTATTTTATTAGTAAAAATTTTTCAGGATACCTCAATTTTTGTTTCTTTGTTTATGTTCTTATAAATACTACAAACTAAAATTATGATTTCCAAAATCCAGGAGCTAGGGGGCCCTAGAATATCATAATCTGCCATCTGGGGCCTTCTTTCTGGGGATCTTTCCCTAATCTCCTTCATGGCCCTATGGCATCTCCTACCTTACTGTTTATCTCCAACTCAGAATCTCTAGGAAAGTCTATCCTCTATCCTCTTTTATATATGTATATATATATATATATATGTCTATCCTCTCATATATATATATATATGTAGATAGATTAATAGATAGAAATATAATGCCTTTTTCTTCTCAACACTACCCATGCCATCCTCTCTCCACCAAAAAAAGAAATAAATAAAAAGTTAATGAGATTTCCTTAGAGGCAATGAACTTCCCAGTGGGATAGCAGTTACCTGTGGTCAGAAAGCCTTTTGACATGTCAGAGACACTCTTAGGTTGTTTGAGGAATTTGGATGAGAAACACATTTGATGATGTGTGTGTAGGAGCGAAATTATTAGAATGAAACAAAATATTTTCCCATCAGGAACCCCCTCAGTCCTATTACCTGGACTCTGGGATAAACACTGTCCTCAAAGCATGCTGGGCAAATCTCTGCATCATAGGTTATAGAATCAAGAGTCAGAGGAGGCCTTAGAGTTAGGCTGTTTGGGTTGTCTCATTTTATAGACAAGGAAACTAAATCCTAGAGCATTTGTGACTTGTCCCTGATTGGATAGGTAGTATCAGAACCAGAATTTGAATCCATGTCCCCTGATTCCAGATCCAGCATTTTTTCTTGCCAAGTACTGCCTGAGTATGATAGTATATCACTAGGTAGTCTTTAGGCACTGTAGTCATTTGTTCTTCTTGAAAAATAAAAATGCTCAAGTTATCCTCCTTCCCACCCACTCAGTACCTAGTAGGGTGCCTTGAACAGAATAGGTGTAATTCCTATCCCAAAGCCCATTGGCATGGGACTCTCTCCTTATTGGTGAAGATAAAGGCACTACTCTGTATGAGAGGAAGGGTGGAGTTGGCAAGAGCTTCAGTTCTCAGTCAGTCCCCATTTAGAGACTCTTCAAGTAAGAGTCCCCTTTTGGAAATCTCCAAGAAAAAAATCTTCTTTGAGTTTAATTCCAGTTTTGAGAGAGAATATGGAAGAAGCCAACCTCATTTCAGGTTACTGAAGAAAAAGCTTCGATGAATATGAGGTCTCCATCATGTCCCATATCCAGCTTGCTATAGTAGAGACTTTGGGGGGTTTCCTCTTGGCTGAGATCTAGGACACTTGGTTGAGCTGAGTTATGTCACTCCCAATGGAAGAAATCCTTCTCTCTGTATTGTCTGGTATATATTCTCCTAATGCATAACTTCTCTGATTTCTGTTTTGTTCCAATTTGGATAAAGGGACTTTGTTATTCACTATGTATGTTTACTGTGAAATTGCTGTTAGTTGGGAAAAGGGTCAAGTCAATATGTAGAGCTTGGGGTCCTCCTTCACTCAAAAATGGCCAAGCAATAAAAAATTAAATGGTATTTGATCATATCCTCTAGAAAAAACAATATTTAAGATAGTAATACCTGCTTTCTTTGAGGAGAGAAGAATGGCTTCTGGCCCCAACTTCCTGTTTCCCCTCCTGTCAAGAATGAAAGTCTCCCTCTGAGAAGAGTCCAGAGAGAAGAGTCTGGAGATGCCCACTCTTTCCTTCCAGCATACACAAGGACAGCATCCTTGACTCACTATGTACATGGGGCCCCAGTTCATTACTCCCTCCTTACATAGACAATTAATAAATATTCATTTGATAAATGGAGGAAGGAAGAAAACAGGAATTTATTAAGCATTTGCAACTAGGTAAATTTTCCCAATAAACACAGGACAAAGATGTTCCCTCTTACCACTATTATTTGACAATTATTGAAATGATAGTGATAGCAACAAAAGAAAAGAAATACATGAACACTAGCAAAGAGTAAACAAAATTATCCCCATGTGTAGATGACATTATGGCTTATTTAGAAAACCTCAAAGAAGCAGCAAAATAATTGAGATAACCAATTGCCCAATTAAAAATAAATTTAAAAAATCACAAGATAATAAATATAAGAACTAACAGAAAGGGAAATTTCATTTAAAATAACTACAAAATGTGTAACATATCTTGGAGTCAGTCTATTAAGGCACAATCAAGACATCTTAATACAATTGCAAAATTCTCTTTCAAGAAATTGATCACTCTTCCTTCTTTTTCAAGGATTTCAATACCTGGATCACTGTCTCCCTCTCCTACCTAACTCCTGCAAATGTACTTGGGGACTCCAACATTCACATTGTTTTTCACAGTACCTGGAACATAGTGGGTAATTAGTAAATGCCTGTTGATCAGTTGATAATCATGATTGGGCCAGAACAATATAATAAAAATGATCATACTGCTTAAATTAATTTACAGATTTAGTGCTCTGCCAATAAAACAAATCTCAAGTTTCACCTAGCACTCAGAAAAATGGCAAAAATGACAAAATATGGAAATAATCAATAATAGTAGTGCTATAGGAACAGAGACACTCTGATACACTGTAGGTGGAACTGGGTAGCTAAACTTTCTGGAAAACAACTTCAAATTAGGTGGGAAAAAAGTGACTAAGATATTCATAACCTTTAACTCAAAGATTCCATTGCTAGGCACATACTCAAAGGAAAGCAAAGATAGAAAAAAAATGCCCCATATACACAGAATTATTCATGACAACACTCCTGTGGTAGTAAAGAGGGGGAAACAAAGTAGGTGCTTATTGACTAGGAAACGCCTAAACAAAGCAGCATGTGAACATAATGGAATATTATTGTTCCATAAAAAGCAACAAATAGGAAGAATTCAAGGAAGCATGAAAAGATATGTGAACTAGTCCATAGTGAAGTAGGCAGAACCAGTAAAAACAGCATATACACCAATGACAACAATGTCAACAAAGGACAAAAACACCAAAATTTAATTACAATGAGGAGGTTTGGCTCCAGAGAAGACTTTAGAAAATGTATCTGCTTCCTTTTCAGTACTGAGGGAAAGAATATTTTTGTGGAATATTAGATATGTTGCCAGACTGATGATGTTGTGGTTTTTTTTAAAGTTTTGATGGATTTTTTTCCTCCTTTTTCTTATTTAATCTTTGTTGCAAGGGATGGTCCACTGGGGTACAGAGAGGGATATATTCAGAAATTAATGTAGTATGGAAACAAAAGGCATCAATAAATCTAAGATTAAAAATTAAATAATAAAAGAATAATAATAAATAATAACAAAAGAAACCCTAGAGGGATTTTTTAAATAAATATTATGGCGGCAGAGAGATTACTTTTCAGTTGGGGACATGTAATCAAGGACAGCTTCATGGAGAAGATAGTACCTGAGCTTGGTCAAAGAAAAAGGATTACCACTGGTTGAGTTGTTGAGTACACCAGGCTTGAAGGGTGGCCTGATGAGAATGAGCAGAGGTGACAGAGAGCAGGATAAGATCAAGAGACAGTTGGGAGTCTAGCCCTGCTGAAATGTCATATGTCAAATGTAATGATGGATGTGAACGTTCTTTGTAGCCATAACTCGCTATGTGAATATGAACTGTCATTCTTTCTGCGGAACGTCTGCTGTTTTCTCTCTTGTCCTTCTTATCTTCTGCTTTCCCTAGCTCTGTTCCCTCAGCCCATTAAGTATTGTTTTCTGGTTTTGCAGACCTAGGACCCAAGTCACCATTTTCAGCATAATTTGGGCTGTGGTTGGAAGGTGATATTAAGAAGACTTGGGTGGCAAAGCAATCAAATAAGAGAAAAGTGATCCATATGTACAAAAATATTTAAAACAGTTTTCTTTCTGGTAGAAGCAAAGAATTGAAAACTAAGGAGGTGCACATCAATCAGGGGATGGCTGAATAAATTATTGTATCATGCCATAAGAAATAATAAAAGGGACAATTTCAGAGAAACCTGGGAAAATTTGTATAAGCTATTACAGGGTGAAGTGATCAGAACCAATTTATACAATAACAACACCATAAATACAAACAACTCAGAAAGACTTGAGAATTCTGATCAATCCAATGACCAATTACAATTCCAGAGAACTCATAACAAAACACATTTCCCACTTCCTGATGGATGATGGACTCAGAGTGTAGCCTGAGCCATGTTTCCTGGACATGGCCAATGTGGGAATTTATTTTCCTCAACTATGCATATTTGTTACAAGGGTTTTGTCTTTCTTTTTCAGTGAGGGGCAGATAGGGAGAATAAATACTTGTTAATTTAAAAAAAATAAATAAAACTTTTGAAAAAAAGACTTGGGAGGGAAGCAGCAGAAGGGAGAGATAGGGTGCCACACATTCCCCATTAACAGAGCTAATTGCTCAGTAATGCCTTTGTGTCATTACCAGAAATGTATCTGGGAAAACAGTCAGATGCCCCAGCAGACGCTCATTCTTTGCACCAAGATACTCGCCTGACATTTCAGAACAAATGAGCAATTTCTTCTCGTGCAGGGAAACTTTTCAAGACCAAAATCTTGGCTCTAATTTGGTCAATTGAGAGCTTTGTGGGGGAGTCATTTTAGTGGCTCAGCATCCTTCCTCCCTGCTTCCACCAGCTTCAGCATCTTTAGATCACAAGTTCATAGAGGGAGGCAATGTCTTTTATCTCCTTTGAAGAACAGCTGCCATTTACTATATATTCCTTATCTCTTAATATCTTCACAAAAACCTTGTGAGGGAGAGGGGTCAGAAATAAATGTCCCTTTTTAGAGAAGAGAAAAACTGAGCCTCAGAGAATTTAAATAATATGTCCAAGATCATAGCAGTGTTATCGGTCTAAGGAAACCGGGGGAAATCTATGTGGTGTAGTGAAAAGACTCTGAATCTGGAGGCAGAGAATCTGAATTTGAGTCCTTGTTTTGCCATTTACTCCTTCTGTGACATTGGGTAAGTCAGTCTTGCTCTCCAGGCCTCAGTTTTCCCATCTAGAAAGTTAATGTATCAGAATACTAGATGATCTTCAAAATCTTTTTGAACTCTAAATCTTATGATCTTAAGAGTGACAACCTGAAGTTCTGAGCAATATACCCCAGAGTTACACTAGCCTTTTTTGTATCTTGAGGCTACCTTCAGGCAGCACATGAAGTAGAGACTGAACATCTGGGCTGGTGTTGCAGGCTGGCCCATTAAATTGTGGTTGCACAGCTGATTATATGCGAATAGAGAGAGGAAGATGAAACCTCCCCATGGCAGAGAAGAATAGCTCCAGTAGCCAGCAGGCTGGATTTCATGAATAGCTTTCCTTGTGATGGCCTGTATTCTTCTGGGTCATAGGCTGAGATTTGCTACAAGCTGTCTGAGGTTTGGACCACAAAGACCTCTGAAGACTTTGAAGGGAATAGTAATAACAATAATCAGAAACATCAATAACAGCAACTACAATAACTATAATTGTGGCAACAATAGCATTGACTTGGAGTCAGGGTACCTGGATTCAAATCCAGACTCAGACACTTACTAGCTGAGTGACCTTGGACAAATCTCTTAACCTTTGCCTGCCTCAGTCTACTCATCTATAAAAAGGGAATTCAACTGCATGGTATAATCCATCTGATTGGTGAAGAGTAAAAACAAAGGTAGATTTAGAATAAGAGCACCCATGTTTGAATATTGGCTTTGCTACTTACCCACTATGAGATTTGGGGGAAGTGATAATCTCTTTGGACCTTAGCTCCCTTCTTTGTAAAATTTGTAAAATCACTGAGTTGACCTCAAATGTTCCTTCCAACTTTAATTTTATGATAACTGTACTGCTCTCCTTACACAATTATTATATAGTACTTTTCAAGCCTGAAAACACTGCTTTTATTTATTTTTACTGAAATAGTAGCTCATATTTGTGTAGCCCCTTAGGGTTGAAAGGATAGTTTCCTCAAAACAGTCCTTTGAGCTAGAAGGGGAAGGAGAAAACATTTAAATAATGCCTACTATGTGCTATATTCTGGGCTAAGCTCTTTACAGATAATATCTCATTTAATCCTCACAGCAACCCTGGGAGATAGGTGTTATTATTATCCCTATTTCACAGTTAAGGAAAGTGAGGCAGACAGAGGCTAAGTGTCTTGCCCAGGGTCACACAACTGGTAAGTAGTTGAAGCTAGATTTGAACTCCAGTCTTCTTGACTGCAGGACCAGCATTCTATCCAATGTGACACCTACCCACTAGATCACATAAAAATTTGGGGGCGGCCAGGTAGCACAGCAAGTAAGAGCACCGGCTCCAGTGTCAGGATGACCTGGGGATCAAATCTGGGCTCAGATACTCAGCCCCACACCCAGAAATAACTGGCGGTGTAACCTTGAGCAAGTTACTTAACCCCAATTGCTTAAAATAAAAAAAAAATTCTTATACCTGTTTTTATAAAAACAACTGACATTTATACAACATTTTAAGATTGGTTGTTATTTTTAAAAATTAGACTTGTGATTTCACTGATGTAGGGGACTCTCTAGTAGAAACTTTATCTACCAATGCAGGTAGCCACAACTGTATAACTAATAATCTTAGAGAAATATCTAGGGGGGAACAAAGTGACTTGCACCAGGTTACACAGCCAGTATGTGGTGAGATTTGAATCCAGGTGTCCTTGATGCTGAGGCCAGTGCTTTATCCACTATGCCATGATTCCTTTTAAGATTTATTACACATTTTAACTCATACTATAGGTAGTATTATCTCCATTTTATAGATGAGGAAACAGGCTCAGAGAGGTCGCCTGACTTGCCCATGGTCACACAATTTGTAAGTGTCCGAGGGAGGATTTGGATCCAGGTTTTCTTGATTGCAAGTCTAGCACTTTCCCCACTATACAATGCTAAGGAAACTGAGGCTTGGAAGTTGAGTCACTTGTTCAAGGTGATATGGCTAAGGAAGTAATGGAGGAGGTTCAAAAGAAGAAGTCCAACTCTAAGATCAGTACTCTTTCATTATATCATTGCCTCCTGCGAATATGTGTTGCTAGGGCACAGATAACAACATTTATTTGAACACCAGAGCTTTCCCCCTATTGTGGAATATTCCTTTATTGAAGATCTTGGTGCCCTTTTAGTCAAAGATGGTCAATTCCTGGTAGACAGGCAGATGGCTGCTTAGTGGCAAAATCAGGACCAGAACCCAGGCTTTTGATTTCTGGTCCAGGGCTCTTTATAACACACCATACTCCCTCTTCCATGTCAATCTACCTTCCCAACACACCTAGAATAGTGCAGTGGCCACCCAATAAAAGATGGTTGAATGAATGAGGACCATGATTTCCCTATGTCACCAAGCTTGTTTGCCAGTTTACCCTATAAGACTCTGTTCTAATCTATTCAATATCTCTCTCACATGCCTTTCTTATCCCTGCATTAGATGCTTGGCACAGGCTGGTCCCACAAACTATAATGAATGTTCTCCCTCATCTTGGTATCATAAAACTTCAAAATGACAGAGCTGGAAGAAATCTTAGCACTAATCTAGCTCCTCATTTTACACTAAAGAAGACAGACTGAGAGAGATTAATTGGCTTGCCCACAATTTTATAGCTACCTAAATGACAGCCAAGAGAAGAACCTTAGTCTAATTTCTGTGGAGAGGGAGTGCTATGGATTCTAGGTGTTAAAGAGAAGAAGGTATAAACAGCTTGGAAGCATTTAGATACTTCTAGTGAAATGTGAAAGATCTCTAACAATAGCAGCCGAAGTCCTGGTATAATCATCCCATCTAATCCTTCTCTCCCCTTCTGGATCATTGCCTTGTCATGATAGAGGGGCTCAAGGAAACCATGAACTAATCCATGCCAGGTTACCCAAGACTGACAGGTGATACAAGAGAGTTCTAACAAAAGGTGATCTACTGGAAATGCAAATGCCAGACCACTCTAGTATATTTGCCAAGAAAACCCTATGGATAGTATTAAAATGATAAAAGACATGACACCAGAAGAGGAGTCCCTCAGGTCAGAAAGTGTCTAACACACTTCCGGGGGGGAGGGCAGAGGACAACTACGAGTAGGTCCAGAAAGAATGGAGCAGTTGGGCCAAGGCCCAAAGGAAGCTCAGCCACAGATTTGTCTAGTGATGAAAGGAAAGTCTGATGTTGTAAAGATCAATATTGCATAGGAACCTGGAATATAAGATCTATGAACCAAAGTAAACTAGACTGGTTAAACAAGAGATGGAAAGATTTAACATCAACATCTTGGGAGTCAGTGAACTCACATGGATGGGAATGGGTGAATTTAATTCAGGTGATCATGACATATACTACTGTAGGCAACAAGAAATTGAGTAACCCTCATAGTCAACAAAAGGGTGATAAAAGCAGTATTGAGGTATAATCTCAAAAATGATCAAATGATATCTGTTTGAATCCAAGGAAAACCATTCAACATCACACTAATACAAGTCTATGCTCCAACTACTGATGCCAAAGAAACCAAAGTTAATCAGTTCTCTGATGACCTACAACATCTTTTAGAAATAAAATTTTAAAAAAGATGTCACATCACATCCATTATAGGGGATTGGAATGCTAAAATAGGAAATCAAAATGTAATCAGAATAACAGGCAAGTTTGGTTTTGGAGCAAAAAATGAAGCAGTTTTGTCAAGAAAACTCACTGTTCACACCAAACACTTTTTTGACAACCCCAAAAGGTGACTCTACACATGGACATTTCCAGATGGTCAATATTAAAATGAAATTGATTATATACTTTGCAGCCAAAGGTGGAGAAGCTCTGTACAGCTAGTTAAAACAAGACCTAGAGCTGACTGTGGCTCATATCATGAACTTCTTATTGCAAAATTAAGACTTAAATTGAAGAAAGTAGGGAAAACCATCAGACTATATAGGTATGACCTAAATACATCTTTTATGACTATGAAGTGGAAGTGATGAATAGATTTAAGGGATTAGATCTGGTAGATAGAGTACCTGAAGAATGATGAACAGAGGTTCACAATATTGTACAGGAGGCAGCAATAAAAAAAAACATTCCAAAGAAAAAGTTCCTTCCAAACAAGGAAGGGAAAAGAGAAAGGGAAAGCGATACCTAACTGAATGCAGAATTCCAGAGAATTGTAAGAAGAGATGAGGTTTTCTTAAACGAGTAATGAGAAGAAATAGAAGAAAACAATAGAACTGATGAAATCCTACTAAAAGTGCTCCCAGATCCAATATTCAAACTTCACTGAACAGCAATCATGTCCTGATTTAACCACACAATTCGGCTTCAAACACACAACAGGACCCCAGGCCCAATATCCCAAATATGTATCACTGCCCCTGTGATGTAATCCTAGCCACTGCCCATAGACCCAATATTCTAACTTCCTTACAGGACCCAAAGAAACAGCAAGTATGTCCATGCACTCAACCACAGCCACATACATTTGAGAACCTACATCTAATCTCAGACAGGATCATAATAGCCACCCAATTAGAAAGCAGCACCACCAGGATGCCCAAGCAGGATGTAAACCCCAAAACAATGGAAGGGACTTTCCCTAAATAAGTGCTTATGCAGTAATAGCAAAAGCTGTCTTTTAGGTGAAATTATAACGTAGCTAGGTTTATTATAATATCATTATCATACATACATGCCCCCCAATGGGTTTTTCTGTATCCTATTGCCTAATCCCTTGACAAATCCCTCCTGCCTTTTATATATTATTCATATTTTCTGTTGTGTAATAAGCATCATATACCCTAAAAAAATCCCCATCTTGTTCTGATTTACTATAAGTTCCTTCTTGGAACTCAGCCTGCTTCCTGAGAGGTGTAATTCTCAATAAATGACTTTTCTTGGGTTGGAGATGGTTTGAGTCTGCGAATTCTTTCGAGACAACCCCACAACACACCATGAAGTTGCAAAAGAGTGGGAAAGACAAAAGATCTCTTTAAGAAAATTAGGGAAGATTTCATGCAAAAAAAAATGGGCATTATATAAGACAAAAATGGTGGGGAGTTAATAGAAGTAGAAGAGATTAAGAAGAGGTTGCAAGAACACACAGAACTATACAGGAAATATCTCAACATCATTGATAACCACAATGGCGTGGTTACTCTTCTATAGACAGACATCCTGGAGAATGAATCAGGTGGGCCTTAGGAAGCATTGCTAACAATAAGGTGAGTAGAGGTGATATAATTCTTGTTGAGCTATTTAAAATCTTAAAAGATGATGCTGTACTCAATATGCCAGCAAATTTAGAAAACTCAACAGTGGCCAGTGAACTGGAAAAGATCAGTTTAAATCCCAATCCTAAAGGAGGGCAATGCCAAGGAACATTCAAATTACTCATTTCATATGCCAGCAAAGTTATGCTTAAGATTCTGCAAGCTAGGCTTCACTGATACATGAACTGATAATTACCAGAAGATCAGGGAGGTTTTCAGAGGCAAAGGAACTAGAGACCAAATTGCTAACATTTGCTGGAGTATGGAGAATGCAAGAGAGTTATAGAAAAACAACTGCATCTGCTTTATAGATTACATCAAAGCCTTTAACTCTGTGGATTGCAACAAAATGTAGGAAATTCTTAAAGACTTGGGAGTACTAGATCATCTTACTTGCCTCCTGAGGCATCTGTATGCAGGTCAAGAAGCAATAACTGGAACCAAACATGGAAAAACTAATTGGTTTAAATTGGGAAAGGAGTATGACAAGGCTGTATATTGTCACCTTATTTATTTAACTTATATGCAGAGTGCATCATGTGAAATGTCAGGCTAGATGAATAAAAAAACTGGAATTGAGGTTGCCAAGAGAAATATCAACTATCTCAGATATGCAGATGATACCATTCTGATGTCAGAAAGTTAAGGAGAATTAAGAAGTCTCTTAATGAAGGTGAAAGAGGAGAGTGCAAAAGCTAGCTTGAATCTTAAAATTAAAAAAAAATCTACTAAGATCTTGGCAACTGGTCCCATCACTTTCTGGCAAATAGATGGAAAAGAAATGAAAATAGTGTTAGATTTTATATTCTTAAGCTCAAAGATCACTGCAGATGGTGACTGCAGCCATGAAATTAAAAGACACTTGCTCCTTGGAGGGAAAGCTATGATCTGGACAGCATACTAAAAAGCAGAGACATCACCTTACTAATAAAGGTCTGTGTAATCAAAGCTATGGTTTTTCCAGGAGCAATGTATGGCTATGAGGGAAAAGGCTAAAATCTCCTAGTGTGTACTGGGCCATCTTCAGTTGTTCTGATCTATATCTCACCCTTAGACCCAAATGACTCTGGAGGAGAAAGTGAGTCTGGTGACTTTGCACTGCCCTGCCTCACTTAAATCCAATTCACTCGCTAGTCCTGGCATCATCTCTCTGATGGTCCTCTTCAAGAACAAAGGACAAATCACAACCACAATAACTGTGAAAGCTGAACTATAAAGAAAGCTGAGTGTCACAGAATCAACTCTTTCAAACTGGTGCTGGAGAAGTCTTTGGACAGCAAGGAGATCAAATCAGTCAATACTTAAAGAAATTAATTCAGACTACTCATTGGTAAGGCAAATGGTAAGCTTCAGTGGCATAATGAGAAGACAGGACTCATTGAAAAGATTGGGAAGATTGGAGGCAAAAGGAGAAGGGAATGGCAGAGAAGAGATGGATAATAAGCATCATGAAAGCAACAAACATGAGTTTGGACAAACATCAGGAGATAGTGAAGGGCCTGGAGTGCTATGATCCATAGGGTCACAAAGAGTCAGACACAACTAAACAAATGAACAGCACACATCCTGCTCTGCTGAAATCTAGATTCTAGGGGTAACAGGTAATAAACATTAGGAAATACCACATAAAGGCTGTAAAAAGAGTAATGTGTCAAGGACCTAGAATAGAGGAGAGGTCAATGAAGGAACTCTCAGAGGGGAGCTCCCAAACAAGCAGCAATGAAGAAGTAGGAAACTGAAGGGGAGTGAAGCCTGAGTCCTTCCCCTTGCTAGCACCTTATCTACTGTAATACTATAAGTCATACGGAATGTATATGTCCATGAAGGAAGAGTGATCTATGGAAAGTGGGGGTGTCTTATGATTCTCTGTGAACCCAGATATAAGTCCTTACCCCTATCTTGTACTTTACTCAGGGTAGTACTATGTCATTGGGACTCATAAGTCCCTTTGGGGAAAATGGTCCAATGGAAAAGGAGGTACCACTTGACTTTCTTGCATTCAAATGATTATTGTTTCTGTGACCTTTATGGTATAAATAAAACTGCTCTATTTTTTTAAGCTTGTGAGTCTAAGTGCATGTAAGGGGAACTCATGATCACCCTTACTAAAGTTCTCAAGTCCCATCAGCTGGGAAAAATTATATATGTGTGTACATATATATTTATAAATAAATTTGTAATATGTATGTACTTGTATTTCTAAATATAACATATTTATCATGTCAAATATAATATATATTATTTGATATATAAAATAAAATGTCATGTTATTCATATATCTATATCTATCAATATCTATGTGTATATATATATATATAAAATCTCAGAAATGTACTCAGGTCCTTTGTGTCAAAAAGGAGCCTCTGAAACTAGTGCTATATGCTTCTATATTCTTCTAGTTTGCCTATTTATTTGTTTGATACATGTCAACTTCCCAGACCATTAACTCATTTAAGTTCTAAGGGACAAAAGTCACATATTCTATTTCATCTAGTTCCTGAGATAGGGTTTTACACACCAGACATGCTAAATCAATGCTTTTAACTTACTATTCGTAGTCCCTTTATCCCAAAGTCAGTAGATTTGGAACTCAGGGAGCTTGTGTCTCATGCAAAGGAAGTTTGGGGATTGGGTGGTGAGAAGTCATTTGTTCTTCACCCTTGAACAATCAGGGAAGATTGACTGGCTAGACAGATTTGCTCTTTCCAGGGGACCCAGCTCTCCTTTACCTCCAGGGTCCATTAGGCCACCAATCAAAAGCCTGCTTCATGCCTGAATTCTGCTGAAATCAAAGATTAAGACTTCCTCAGTTTGACAGGGCCTTTCCAGGTTTGTCACTTTAATTAGCTCTGGCATTTTATCTGGTTTATTTTCATTAGCAGAGCAGCCAGAGTCCTGACATTGCAAACTCTCTCCCTGCTCCTTAGGGAAAATTCTAGTCTTTGAGGCCTTGTTGTTACAAGAATCTCATCTTGGCCCTTTCCAGGAAACTGGTTACATTGACAATGTGAAGCATCCCAGAGATGCCAGCCCCAATGTACTACTCTACCCTCTAGGACTTCAGTCCAACAGGAGAAGATTAAGATTCATTCAAGAACAAGGTCACCAAGCATTCTCTTTCTCTGAACTACAGGACCACGACTGCAAGGACCCCCTTGGATCTGGCTACCAGCCTTCTTTCACTTGAATGGTGACATCCATCTCTGAGATTAAGAGAGGTTATATAATATACTGGAAAGAGTACAGGATTCAGAGGCAGAAGATCTGTGTTTGAGTGTACTTTGAAAATCCTAAAGTCTATATTTAAGTCCTGACTTGGCCAGTTCCTAGCTTTGTCTCATCGGACAAATAGCTTCCCCATTCTTAGCTTTGCTTTACTTACCTGTAAAATGGGAATATTGATCTCTTAGTCTTCTAAACTATAAGATAGGGATAATAATTTCTTTCACTAGGGTTATTATGAGGATCACATGAGAAAATATATGTAAAGTGATTTGGAACCATAAAATACTATATAGATGTGAGTTCTTAAAGAAAACTCAAATAAACAAATCAACCCAAATCAAGGGAATAGACAGGGTCAAGACTAGCCACAGGCAAGACTATGATGTATGTGAAATTTGTCTTCTGATCCTTTCTCATTGTTCCCTGAGGAAGGCTCTGGCTCTCCAGGCTGTAGCTGGCCTGGCAAGAGACCAAAACTTCAGAGGATTCAGATCTCATCTGAATTGAAGAACAGGGGAATGACAGGCAAATGTGATTCAGTGTGGGTTGAGAACTGGGGACCCTTCATGGAAGGGAGCCAGAGCTAGATTCCCCAGGCTAACTCTATGACCTTTTAAGTATCCTTTGTACTTTGTCTAAAGGTGAGAGGGGTCCCTGGAAACTCCACTTTGAAGCCTGGATTATGGAGATTTGTTAAGTCTGCTTTGTAGAGGGCACTGGATGGGACTGGCATGGAGAAAAGATATTCTTTCAAGTGGAGTTGGGGACCTCCTGTACCTTGACACTTATAAGCTGAATTTAGGGCTCAAATGTTGGAACATAGTAGAAAAGGACACCCAAACCATTTCTGCTCCCATTAATAACATGTGCAGACCATAAGTCTTGAATCTGCCACCATTAAGATCCCAGTTACCACTACCATATATTTTCCTCAAAGAAAACAAAGCCTGAAGAAAAGTGGTCTCCAGGTAGCTGTTATGTGTGACACCATGAGGGTATGGGGGGCGGGGTGGATGGGAGCCTAGAAGTTACACTGGGCAAGCCAGTACTTCCCTTTGGTTCCAAGCAGAGCACTGTAATTCTATAGTGTGTGTATGTGTGTGTGTGTGTGTGTGTGTGTGCCTAACTGGTAGACAATCCCAGGTACCAACATCAGACTGTTCCCTTTAGCTCCATGCTGGGGGCTTAGAGGGGAGAGAGGGAGGGGGTAAGGGCTCCCTATTTATAAATCGCATTGAGAGAGAAAGACAATATGACACATCAGCTCATGTCAAAGAAACTGTTCTTCCCACCCACCACAGCAGCGATTATCTACCTGGGCTCCACTTAAAAATATATATTATTTTATTTTGGCAAAACTTCGCAGGATAATACAGGATGGTTCTGTGCCCAGTGGGATGTCAGAGAATTTCCCCAGGGTCTGGGAGTAAAAGTGGAGGAGGAGTGGGGAAGAGCTCTGCACTTTGTGCTGCCTTCCCCCCCCCCACCGCCCCCTTACCCCCCTTCAAATGGTGGGAAACAGTGATCTGAGCCTTCAGAGGCTCTGCTGACTTCCCAGAAGTATGCCTGAGCTGGTTTGGCTTTTCAGTACCTGCTCTGTGAGGAAGGGTTCACCCATAAGTGATTGTGAACAATTTACAGCTTAGGTGAAGGGAAGAGAGAAAGAAAACAGAGAACAAGGGAAATAGTTCTCCAGGCTCTGAGATATCCATTCTGCTACTTCTAGATCAATGTGAGTAACTATTAAGCAGCCTTCAGTCTCCCCTTACCTCTTACTTTTTCTTTCTTTTTCTTTTTCCCTCCTCCCACCCTATCTCCCAATTCTCCCAAAGTAGGTGGGTGTGGGTTAGGGGACAAGCAACTCCATCCCTGCCCCACCCCACTCTCAAGACTCTAAGTCATTGATAGGTTTTAATATGTATCAATGAAAGATGTTTCCACACTAGAAGTTCCATATGCTGACAAAATCACAGTTTCTTCCACAATCCATGTGATCTGGTCATCCCCCTGACACAATTATGGTCATTGTAGCCACCCGACTTTTAAAATACGCACAAGAATTATATCACAAACTCTCTGATTCTGTCTCAGAGATCTCTGCCTACCACCATCTCTTTGTCACACACACACACACACACACACACGCATGCACACACATTCCAAATTCAATAGCTATTGACATGACCATAGGAGCATCAGAGCCTTCAGTCCCTTCTGATAGCAGTGTCAGGACAAATGCTTTTTCCCATTTAAGCTGAGAAATACCAGGTCCTGGCTGCTGCTGTGACCGTAGGAGACGCTGCAGGTCCCAGCTGCCTGGTGTGGGGGATGAATCCAGGAACAATGAAAAATTATCTGTTAATTCTCTGCTCTCTGTGGCTCCTGCTGCCTGCTCTGCTCCGAAAAGACTCCTTAGCCTTCTGTTTAGATGCAAATTCCCTGACTAGTTGTAAGCAAAATATTGATTTCCCTGCATCACAGGCCTTGGCTGTCGGTGCGGTCCTGTTGTTTCACTCACTGGAAAAACAAAACAAGAGCTTTGTTCTCCCAATTTCCCCTGTAACTGGGGAGGGGGAGGAGAAATCTGAGAATAGTAGCACTGCTATAAACACAAGCTGAACTATTCTCTGTGACTACTTTACATAAATACATAAATACAAACACTCCGTTCTGAAGAAGCTAATGAGCAGTTTGCTGGGATGGTGGGGGAGGGAAGCAGGCGGTGAGTCCCTGAATCCTGTCTCTGGATTGCTAGAGTCTGGAAGTGGAGGAGATCCAAACAGGTTCTCTTAACACCTTAGTTGGGCCTTTGAGACATGGGTCACAATGCCAGACACTGAACACAAACACACGCGCGCACACACACACGGCCTTGCCTGACTTTAAACAGTAAAATGCCACCAGACCTTCTCTACAGAAAAGACTTCCCTGATTATTTCAGGGTATGTTAGAAGACAGTCTTCCTGCAGCACAACCGCCTCCCTTTAGTTTCTCAATCCCCTCCATATCCTTCCTCACCCTCCAACATCCCCTCCCCACTATCACCCCTACCTAAAGAACAAGGCATAAATGTGGTCCCTTCCCAGTTTTCACGTACCTAGCTAGTCAAATGACATTGTGAACTCAGCTCCATGTTGTTCTTACAGAGAAAGAGAGAGAGAGAGAGAGAGAGAGAGAGAGAGAGAGAGAGAGAGAGAGAGAGAGAGAGAGAGAGAGAGAGA
>NW_027185798.1:42040574-42063524 GCF_028583685.1 Petaurus breviceps papuanus
AGAGAGAGAGAGAGAGAGAGAGAGAGAGAGAGAGAGAGAGAGAGAGATTATCAGCACCCTGGACAGAGGCGGGGCCCCAGTGGGATGAGGACTAGGAAACCTTGAGAGCCAAATGAAATCTTTTTCTCTGATCCTTGCAGCCCAACTATTTTCCCCTACGATGTGACTGAATATCCAGCAGGGAAATGGGGGACTCTGATGGGGAGTAGGAGCAGGGACGGGGAGCTACACTTCAAAAGGGTCTGCCTGGGGTGGGGGTGGGGTGGAGGATAAAGGGGTTCACAGATGGCGCGTGCAGTTGTTACCGCCAAAAGCCCTCGCCGAGAATCTCAAAGCTCCGGAACGTGAGTCATCTCCCGAGCCACTTCTAATTAGTGTGTTAATTAGAAGTAAAGACCCTCCTCCCCCAACCAGCCAGGGAACAAGCCAACCCGTGGCTTCCGGATGCTACCGCCAAAGAATGACTTTCAACCGCTAGGAAAGGAAGTGGAGACCATGGCTAAAATACCAGACACAGGACCTCGCTTCCACTCCGAAAAAAATGGATCGTACTCTGTTGAAGAGATTCGCACCACGTCTGGTCCATGCCCCTGTCTCTGGACAAAGTAGCTCCTCCCCTAACCCATACCTCAGGCAGCCGCAGAGTGGATCTCTCCAGAACTGAGAGATCTATCTCCAGAAAGAGGGGAAGGGGGTAGAAGGGGGAAAACGTCCTAGACTCATTCAGGCTTCCTAGCTGGTGCTTCATCTCACACTTCACACTGCAGGGAAGTTCTTCGTTTTGTCTAACCTTGAGCCCCACGCTTATATTTTCGGTCCATTTCAATCTTTATGGAAGCTTCCCGAAGATGCATGGGAAATAAGGTGCTATTCTATGCCGAGGGTGGGGGACGGACTTGAAAAAGGACGACCTGATGAAGTGTCGTCTCCCCCCCCCCCCATTTCTCCTGAAACTTTTCCCTCCCGTTGCCATGGAGAGAGACAGCCGATGCCTTCTGTCGCCATGGCAACGAGTGGGTGACGCGACCAGTGGATTGCGGGGCTCTAAAAGCCCCTGAACCCCACTCCCTCCCTTTGCTCCACAGTCCTGGGGTTAGGATAGACTTCCCTCTTATTAAAAAAAAAATACTGCAAGTTTAACCAACTTCCTTCACCCAGCGGTCCGAGCCCCTCCCTCACTTCTGCCCTTTTAGAGACCTGGGAACCAAGGGTTCCTTTCTTGAGTAGATATGCCCTTAGGATCCTACTAGTCCTGGGCTCAATCACCCTTTAATTTTTTTTCTTCTTCAGCCTTCAGGGCACTAGGCTCTCCCTCTTTCCGACCCACTCCCAATGACACAGTACTTGGACCAGGATCTGACCAGACATTAAACGTAAAGAGGGTGCTGAGGGTGCTGACGAGCGGGAAATGAATCTTTCTGCGGTGTCTGTATCTCACTGAGGAGAGGAGACCCTGTAGACAAGTGGTTAAAAGCCTAGACTGGGAAATTCAAGTGCGGTGACTCGCCTGGGGCTGTTTGGGGGAGGGTCTTCTAGCGGACCCGCCCTGTCCCGCCCCAGCCCGACAGCAGCTAGGGACCAGGAGCAGCTGCAGGGAGCTGGGCGGGACGGGACTAACCCACAGTGCACTAAACAGGGAAGGGGGGAGGGTCCGGGGCATGAGCAGGGTGGGGGGGTCCGAGGAGGCTAGGTGCCAGGCGGCGCTGGGAATCCTGGCCTCGTTATGTCAGGGGCAGCCGCCTCCCCAGGGTCTGGACTTGGAGACTTGTCGGAGTTTCGAGCTGCAGCCTCCGGAGCGGAGTCCGAGTTCTGCTGATACAGGTAACTGGGCGACCCTTCGCCCTCCCCACCTCTCCCTGCCACAACCCCGCTTCCTGGTTTGGAGCCTCTCTTTCTGATACTCTTCCGACCTCTAAGAGCAAAGCTTAGATTGAAGAGGAAGGAGCAGACATTTCTTCCCATCAATTTCCTCAGTGCCGTGCTCTGGATTCGTATTTTGCCAGTGTCAAAAAAGGGGTTTTGGGGAGTGGGGCTCGTGGTGGTGGAGGGAGGTGTCTTTCTTTCCCCAGATAGAGTGCGATTCGGAAAGCCGATAATGTGGAGTCAGACTCTCGGGTTTAGTTTGGGGACCCTTTGCAACTCTGGGGAACAGCGCTCCGATGTGCCTCAGTTTCTCCCCTCTGTAGGATGGGGAGATTCTCTTCCCACAAAGAGAAGGTAAAATACCCAGGGAAAGGTCAGAGGAAAAGATGACAGACCTCCCCAGTTTTGTGTCTCTGAGAGGTTTGTGTCTCTGTATCTCTATTTCTACATCTCTGTCTCCCTCGAGGTGCAACTACCCCTTCCCCCTCCCTCCCACCCCCCTCGACCGTAGGGAGAAACTTGCGTTGACTCCGTCTAGATCTCGGGTTTTGCATACGAGTGCCTCTCTCTGGCTCGGTCTATTTCTCCGTCCCCGCGGGGGGGCGGGGGAAGAGGAGGGGGGAGGGTGTCTCCGCGTCCCCGTCCCACCCCCTACCACCACCACCTCTATAACTCGCTCTCGCTCTCTCTCCGTGACTCACTCGGACTCGGGGCCGGTGCGGGGACTGAGCCGGTTCCTCTCTGACTTTCCGAACCGGGCGCCTTAGTTCCAGTAGCCCCCAGGACCCGATACCCACAGCCGGCCCCAGAGAGGCTGCGGAGCCAAAGCGGGAACCCGAGCCGGGTGAGTCCCGAGCCCGGAGCCCGGAGCCCGGAGCCCGTACGCTGGGGCCCGGTGCGCGGCCGCAGTGGCTCGGCGGAGTCGCGACAATGGGCTATTGGGCTATCTAGACACCGTGGGGGACTTTGTGGTGCCATGGGTTGGAGGGGGAAGTTCTGGGTGTAGAGTAGGAGGGGGCGTTTACCTGGGTGTATGAGGACCTGATGAGCTTCCTGCAGTCACCCCCCCCCCCCATCTCGAAACCCTTGAGGTCTGCAGATGTTGATTCTTTATCCGGATTCCAACATCTGGTGGGGTAGCAGCACATCAGGGTACAGGACTTAGGTGGGGGGACTCGAAGGGGGCGAGGAGATTCGAGGTCGGCCCCCCCACCTGGGAGTAGCCGAGACTCTCAGTGGAAACCTGGGGTCGGCTGGGTGGGGGCGTCGGGAAATTCTACAGAGATGAAAAGAAGACAGGGGTCTGTCTCAGCTACCTAACCCCCACCTCCCTCTCCTAAGTCCTTGGAAGGATGGGGGTCGTTGTAGAGTAATGGGGGAAAGCTCTCAAGGCCTCACCAGCGTGAGTGTCTGTCTACAACGGTGCTAGTAGGTAGGTGCAAGCTAGGGAGTGGGGCAGGGGGTAAGAGAGAGAAGCTGGAATTTAATTACCAGGAGCCCCCCCCCCGCCGCCCCATCCCCCACCCTTGGAGAAATTGAAGCGATTTTGAAATTGAAGAACCCCTAGCACGGTGCTCGGTAGCAAAGGGTGACGGTGGGTTTTTATTCTGTGCTAGCTAGGAGTGGAAGTCTGGGCATTTGTTTCTTGCCTCTGCTCCTCTGGGTCAAAGGTGAAAAATCCAAAAGGACCGGGGTGGGGGCGGGGGAGGGGGGGAACGGACGCTGAGAGCTGGGATCACTCACTCGGTACTGGGAGGGGGTGCTGCGTCTAAGATTTGGGTCAGCTCAAGCTTAGTTCAGCCCTGATGGGTGGAAGGGGGCGCTGTTCTCTGTATCTACTGAATCTTTAATTAATGGGTTGATACTGCTGCAGAAGGGACTGTTAGAAAAAACTTCTATACATTAAATAAAGTAAAGCTGGATAGTCAAACGAGGCAGTGTATGCTATATAGATGAGAGTGAAACTGATGGGTATTATGGTATAGCATTCTAGGGTCATAGAATCACAAACTGAGAACTGGAAAGGACCATAAAAGACATCTAGCCCAACCTTCTTATTTTGCAGATTAGGAAACTGAGACCCAGAGAAGTTAAGTGACTTACCCAAGGTCATAGAGGTTGTAAGTGACAGGACTTGAACCCAAGTCCTCTGAGTCCTAAGCCAGCTCTCTTTTCACTATATTTCCTCATATCTTGTCTCCAGTCTCTTGGGACCCTATCCCTTACCACGGAGCAATTCCATATTCCTTGTAGATAGCGTTTGCATACTGACCAAAGAGACATCTTGGATTGGGGAGACCCCCCCCCCATCCCACAAATAAATACATTCTGACATTATTCCAATTTCCTCCACCAGTTCTACAATCTCTCAGTACCTCCCTCCCAATCCTCCAATCCCAGGCTTTCTCTCAAAATCACTCTTGAGGCCTGTTCCACAAAGCCACCTGTCATCCTCTGGAACCTTGTTTCCTCTCACTGACCCTCCTCAGAGAAAGGAGGCTAAGGGATGACTGATTTCCATTTTTCTACAGAGGAGAAAGACCAGCCCTCTATATCCACGGAGGGCTGCAGCTGAGCTAGCAGCAGCCAGAGGGATGGATATGAGTTAAAGTTTGCTGACAGTCAGAGGAGGGGAGATGGGATGGAGGAGTCACAGATGGATACTTTTTGTTAGCTCAGCCCTGGAGGCCTTTAAAGCCAGAGCAACCTTTTGTCTTGGAGGCTAAGACCCAAACTAATCGTGGTGGGTGGAGAGAGGGGCATATACTTGGGGGAGGTTTTGAAAGTGAATCTGGATTGTTCTCCCTGCTGATTCAGAAAGCAAGTGTGAGTTCTCCTAGGGGTAACTTTAGCTGCTGAGTCACTGACAGCCCCAGGCAGAGCTGGGGGACAGAGGGAAGGGGCTTGATTAGGGCATAGCTTTGCAATTTTGATTAGGGCTTAGGTTTCCATCTCAAAATCTCTTCCCACTTCTGCTTTCCTCTGGTTCTTTAGGCTTCAGAGTTTTGTTTCAGTGTCCGTCAAAGAGAACAGATTGGGATTTGAGAGTAGCTGCTGGTGGGTAATGAGTAAAATGTGATTTTTGTTCATTTGTCTAATGAGTCCAGAAATAACTTCTTATTCACCTCCCTGTCTTTGAACTTGGCGCTTTCTAACATAGAGAAGCTTTCCCAGTTGGTGATGGCAAATTGCATGGAAAACACTTTCATTAAAAAAACCTCACATCCCTATTTACATAACTTTATGGTCAGAAGCCCTGTCAGGGTCTCATAGAAAGACAATGTCAATTTTGCCTTCCAGTAGTAGAGACCTCTGTAATTCCTATTCAGTGTCTCATATATATGGCAGTGGAGGGGATCCTAGGTTCACAAAAGTGAACACAAACTTTGGCAGATTTTACTAAGCTACAACGTATTCTTCAAGTACCACTTTAGTGACAGACTGTCTACTGCTTAAGGACCAGGCAGCCTAAATTCAGACTGGTCATACGATGTGGATTTTTTTGGTTCCAGCAGCTCTCCAAAACTGTTAATCTGGAGAGGGGTTGTCATCTGCCTTGCAGAGAAACAACCCAGAATTATGAAATCATAGCTCCTTGAAGAATTAAGAGAAGATATCCAGTGCCAGGAGCCTAGAGAACCTAGAAGAGTGATGATCCTACTCAAGAAGGAGCTTGTTTTCCAGAAATCTTGAACTCATAACCCGATAGTTCTAGAACACCTAGTTTTCTGAGATTAAAAGCTGTGTTGTCCCCATTGAGGTGATAGAAACTTCAAGATAGGGATTCTTAACTTTTTATGGTCATAAATATAGAATAAAACATATAGAATTACGAAGTAAACCAATTATATTGAAATAGTTATTAAATAATTTTTTTAAGTTTACAAATGCCAACTTAAGAACCCCTGCTTTAGCACAAGGGATGTCAGGCTAAGAATGCCCCATTGTAGAGCTAAGTCTTTAATTTCCTTCCCTCTTCCCAATCCACCGAGGGTAGAATGGGCTGCTGTTTATAGTTAGGATTTGAGAGAGAACCTTTAGGCTTGGTGTCACAAGCCCAGGCAATTACTAAGATATGGTCATGGGTGGGGTAGCCTCAAAGCTCTGTCTGATCCTGCCTCAGAAAGAAGCAGGCTCTTAGGAAGGCATTTTTCTTCTGGTTAGGAATTAAATTAAGGAAGAGCCTTTGGAGGAGGAGAGGCATGGAGGTCCAGTCTTTAGCTCTTGGTTTCCTCATGTACACTTTTACCCTATGACTTAGTGACGTCTGAAGGTGAATCTTGGCTTGATGTCTTGTCCAAAGACCCATACGGGCCTCTCTTTTCTCACTGATGTCAATTGCAGGTGGAGAGGGTTATGACCATTATTCTTTTTCTGTTTCTCCATGCTTCTCTTTTTTATAATAGCTGGCATTAAATAGTGTTTTTTATGTCTTATTTTATTTGATCCTCACAACAAGCCAGTAAAATAGATGCCATTATTATCCTCATTTTACAGATAAGGAAAAACTGAGATTGAGAAAAATTAAGTGACTTGCCCAAGGTCACATAACTAGTAAATGTCTGAGGCAGGATTAGAACAAAGGTTTTCCTGGTTCCAGGTCTAGCACTCTATGCCATCTATCTGCCTCTATATTTCTTTTTTTTCTTTTTCTTTCTCCTTTATTTTCTCCCTCCCTCCTTCACATCCTTCCAGTTCCTTCCTTCCTTCCTTCCTTCCTTCCTTCCTTTCTCTCTCTCCCTCTCTCTCCCCCCTCCTCCTCCTGTCTCTCAATCACACTCTTTGCCTACCCCTCCCTTTGATCCCCAACTTTGGGACTACAAGAAATGGCTGAGCTGACAAAAAGCTTTTTGTTACAATCTGCCAAAATAATAATACTAATAATTGCGAAATTACAGCCGAAGCTCTATTAAATATAACTCTCACATTAATCTCCTATTTGTCTATGGATCCCCTTAATGATGGTGAGAGCAGGCGTGTAGTCATAAAGCTCAGTGTTTCAGTAATTAGCCCACTATTGTCTTCCCTCATCATAGCTTCACTGGGGAGCCTTCATCCCTCCTCTGTTTGGACTCTGCTAATTATCCCCATTGGTGGCTCAGGCCTGGATCTCCAGAAGAAGGGAAAGACAGCGAACATTCAACCCCCCAAAACCCTGAATTTTAATTACACTGGGCTCTCCTAATGAATTTGTGAGCCAAATGGGCCGTTTTATTAATGAGCTGAATCTGAGGGCCTCAGAATAAGACAACCCCTTATCCATATTCCTGCTATTCCAAACACTACTGCTCTCTTCCGTCTCTGCATATAGGGACACACACACATATCTACATACAGCCACCCTTGCTTTTCAGGGGCAACCACGGCTGGCCTGTTCTAGAGGGCATTTGGCCAATTGCCTGGTGGTCTGTGAACTGATTTTCAGCCTGTTCACTTTCCCAGAGGAGGGAGGGAGCTGAAAGTGGACTGACCCCATGGAAGGCTTCAGGACTTGGGCCATGGAGGTCATCTACCCTAGAAAGATTCTGTGAGCTTCAGGGAATTAATTTCTATTCTCTGACCTCCTATTGCTCCTAGCCTTTAATTCTTGGCTCATCTCTGCCTCCTGGGTTGGCAGAAGTTATACAGCGCTGGTCCAGATTTCTTCTTACTGTGGACCTGAACTGTCCTCTGGAAATATCCAGTATCTCCATCTTTCCTTGTCTCTTTGTTAGTATCTAGGTTTCTCTATCCCTTTTGAGTCTTTGCCTTTCTGCATCTCTTAGCTCTGAATTGACATCTCTCCGTGTGTCTCTGGTTAGTCTGTCTTTGTAATTCTGTGTCTCTCAGCTCTGTGCCTGGACCTCCATCTCCAACTATGGAGATTTCTGGTTCTTGGATCCCTATCTATATCTAACCATTATCTCTGAGTTGACTTCTATCTCTGAGAATCCCTGTTTGTGAGCATTGCTTGTTAGAGGCAATATTAACTCCCTCTAGAGTGTCTGAGTGGGGTCTGCCTCTAAGAGTTTCCCAGAAGCCCCAGACAGACCCTGATGTCAAGCCACCCTGCCTCTGGAATAAGGCAAAGAATGGGGCCTTTCTTTGCTTCCTTTCCCTGGTTTATCTTTTCATTTACAATCTATTAGCAGGGATGCCTATTACTGTAACCAAATGGATTTTCCTGACATGGAAGCCAGTTTAGAAAAATGGTAGCAATAGCAAATGATAAGAGCAATGATGAAACTTAAGGCCAAGGGTGTGGAGATCTGGTGCCCAGTGTCTGGGGAATGAGGTGTCAATATGAGAGATAAGGCTTTGCCTGCTAATTAATAACTGTTGTAATTTCAGAAAGAGAGGAAGGGCCCCTAGATAGTGTCACAAGAGAGCTGTCACCCTGGCCATGGTGGGATTGTTGTAAATGATAACAAGATATTGGCCTGATAGCCTTTGAAGGAATTTGCTCCTTTCCAGGCAAACAGCAGGGAAATGAGGGGTCTAGTGGATTCTGTTAAGGGTCCTGGTATGCTGGAAATTTGCCTAGCTTGCTGAGTGGAAGGGATCTTCTCCACCAGATTTGGAGCCAGGAACAGAGCCCCAATATTGTTAGCTCACAGAATCATAAAATCAGAGTAGAAAAGTATTTCAGAGATTCTCAGGGCCATCAGCTATGCACACTACCAGCCTCAGGAACCACAGGGATCACAGAGTTAAGGACAATCACAGAGCTATCTGTCCAGTGTCTACATTTCTGGCTAGCTCTGGATGATCTAGATCAAATCCCCTCATTTTGACATATGAGAAAACTGTGGCCCATAGGGGTAAGGTGACTTGTCTAAGGTCATACAGCTAGCTAATGGCAGAACTGGGGCTGGAAATCTGATTCCTAGGCGAGAACTCTTTCTTCTACCTCTCTGGTCTTATACTCTGAAGCAAGGACTTTCAGAGCTAGGAGGGAGCTTAGAGGTTGTGTAACCCATTCCAACCTGTAGAATTTCTGAAAGCTCAAGCTTTGGGGGTTCCATTTCCCACCCCCACTCCCCAAGTCAGGAAAGCACAAGATTCCTCAAAGGTCTTGCACTATGCTACATAAAATCATAGATTTAGGACTAGAAGGACCTTCATGGTCTTCTCAAGTCCAACTTCTTCATTTTACAGATGAGGAAACTGAGACCAGATAGGTTAAATGACTTGCCTGCAGTCATGTAGATGATAAACTGCAGAGAATGGATTCAAACAAGCTACTTGGCTCCAAATACCAAATCCACCCATTGTTTTCTCTTGGAATTTTTCAATAGTCAGGAGGATTCCTGGTAGTTTGAAAATCAGTGTGTGTGTGTGTGTGTGTGTGTGTGTGTGTGTGTGTGTGTGACTCACTTATCCCATAGCCCCACAGTGGTGGGAGGGTTAAGAGAATTTTTCTTGCTTATGTCCTATAGGTGAGGATGGGTACTACTGGATTAACTGTAGCAGGTCCATTTTGGGGAGTGGTTATCTGTTAGTGGCACTCAGTGTTCCCTCCTAGACTCCACTTTGAGCCATCAGTCACCCCAAACCCCTTGTGAACTGGGGCAATGATGTAAAGGCTAGCTGGATGTCAGTACTGATGCCTTGAAAGCAACTGAATCTATCACCCTGGTCTCTCTGCTTTTGAGCTGAGCTAAACAATCCTGCCTGTGGCAGGGAGTCATGAACTTCAGTCTTTCTCCCCGAAGTTCTCCCCAAGAAAGCACCTTTTCTGGTCAGAATAAAACCAGCGTGTAATTTGGGGTTATCATTCCTAATATGGGAACCCCACTTGCTTTGAGTCACAACCTTTGAGAGCAGCAGCCTGGATTCACGTGTTTCAGAGAGCATTCAAAATAGCAGCTACCCAGATCAATTAATCTGGATTCAGGTTTTTGTCAGATTGAACATTTAAATGCACTGTGTTCCATGGATTCCCTCCCCCCACTCCATTCACATTAAAATTCTAATTATTATCAGAGAAAAGAAGGCATGATCAAAGGGAAACAAAGTCCTAGAAATACCTTGTGTTTTAAGGTGACTCATATTCTTAGGGATTACATCCAGAACAGCTGTAACAGGGAACAGATGTGAAGTGTCTAGAAACGCCCAACTACTTAAAATAAGGACATCTTTTTAGCTGATTTTTCCTTGAATTGTTGGATGGGTTTTTGTTTGCAAAGTCCAGTGTGGGTTCTAGAAGGGACCAGAAAACCAGTTTTCCAGGCTGTCCTTTGGGGCCAGGGGCCAATCCCAGTTCCTCTGGAGATCTGCCCCAACACAGCCTTCTCCACAACCCTCCCAGCCCTACTCCCCCTCCCTGAATTTGTGGTACATGTCTTGTTGTTTTCTCATTTCCCTACATAATGACTTAGAGTTGTGTAATCGTTGTGTTATGGTTGTCTTGGCGCTGTCAATCATAGTAACACATATGTACAATGCTACTCTCTTCTGAAAACTGAAGGCCATTTCTTAGCCCCAAGCTCTCCATGGGAGGAAGTTTAGGGCTAAGAAAGGCTGATTTAATGTCCCTGGAGCCTGATTTAACTTGTTCCCAAGGAGTTTTAGGTATTATTCACCTATTTCTCAGATTCATAGAATAATGAATTAGAACAAAAAGCCACCATAGCAATAATGTGCTAACATCTCCTCATCTTAAGGATGAGGAAATAGATGCCCAGAGCCAAGTGTAGATGATTTCTAGAGTTCAGACAAGAACACTAGGCCAATGTTCTTTGATAAGGCCCCAATGCTTACCGAGAGGTTTGACTAGAAAAAATGATACCCAGTTTTCCTCCTCTGGCCTTTCTACCCAGAGTCAATACCTACCCTCAGGTGTGGTGGGTATGACCTTGGTTTGTATGTTGGGGTGATATGGATGATTTGGTTAATATTGTTTCTAAGAGGTTAGGTTAGCTCCATGCTCTACCCTACTCTAATTAGCAAGTTCCCTCTTTGGGTGTAGTAGGGTGGGGGGCTCTTCCAGAAGTGTGATGGGAGGAAGGGAGGGAGGGATTCATCTGGCCTGATTTCATGGGTCAGCAGTAACTCTAGGGTGCTGTCCCAGGCCACCCGCCATAACATCTGAATGAGAAGGTTTTCCAGTAAGACTCTCAACTATCCCCATGAATGGATCCAAGGCCACAGTACAATAATTTCAAATAGCAGATAATCGCTACTACCACCACCAAAAAGGGGGGGAGAGGCATTCCCTTTTATTTTGTATCTATGCCATACTCTAAAGTAGTACATTTCACCTCAAGTCAATGGCATTAAACCTCTCACATGACCAGCACTAGGTTAGGCACTGTGGGTGACACAGAGAAAGAATGGTATTCAATTACATTCTTCAATTAGTCTACATGTTGTTTAGGCTGTTATCAATTTATCTTTCATTCACAGAGAACATACCAGCCATCAGGGAGGTGAAGCAGCCTAGATGTATACCCAGTGGTGGGGGCAACCTAATTTGGTGCAAAGCTATTTCTGCAGATAATCCGCATGATGGAAAATTGAGAGTAGACTGGAAAACCATTTTTTTCCTTTGACCTGGCAGCTTTCTCATGACCACTCTTTTCTTTTCTCCTTTCTTTGTCCTCCACGTGTGCTCCCTCCCTGCTTCTCCTGCCAATGCCATTCCCTCTCCCCCTTCACTCCTTACCCCATTGTCCCCTCTGCCATCTCCTTTCCCCTCTTCTGTCTGTCTCCGTCTCCCCTGCCTGCCCTGTCCCTGCTGGTAGGCGCCTCCGTCAGCCTCCTTGCTGTGGTAGTTATTGTGTGTGGCGTGGCCCTGGTGGCAGTATTTTTCTTTCTCTTTTGGAAGCTGTGTTGGATGCCCTGGAGGAACAAGGAGGCCTCCAGCCCTTCTTCCACTAACCCTACCTTGGCGGCCCCCCAGAGTCCCAGCCCCAGCCCCAGAGACACGATGGCCGACAAGCTGAAGGACCCCAACACCCTGGGCTTCCTGGAGGCAGCTGTGAAGATCAGCCACACATCGCCAGACATCCCAGCGGAAGTGCAGATGTCTGTTAAGGAGCATATCATGCGTCACACAAGGCTGCAACGGCAGACCACAGAGCCGGCCTCATCCACCAGGTAAGGAGTACGATACCATCTGACCTCCTACAAACACACACCTCCTCTTCCCCCCACCCCCATCCCTGTATCTATGTGGAGGTGCAGAGGAAGAGAAAGGGGGAAGGAAATAAGCATTTATTAAGCACTTACTGCATACCTAGCACTCTGCTAAATGCTTTACAAATATTTTCTCATTTGAAGATGGGACAAAATGGTTCTCCTTAACCATATGGAAATATAAACTTTTTAAAGTGACTTGGGAGCATTTAAAGACCAACTGGTTATCTAAGAGGGCAACGTTGTGATTATTGGAGTAGTGCATCAGTGGGGGCTTCCAAGAAGTGAGAGGGGTCAGGGGACAACACATGGTTGTGCGTACCTGAGAGTTCCTTCTCTCAATCCCTACTCTCATCCCACCTTCTCCCACCTCTGTGTCTTTGTGCTTGGCATACCCTGTAACTAGCATGAATCCCAACTCCCACCCACAGGTGTCCTTCTCCCCATTTCTGCCTATTAAAAACCTTCCCTTCTTTCAGAGACCAACCCAGGCTCTACCTCCTGCATGAAGCTTCTTCCCCCCAGTTGAAAGAGATCTCTCTTCCTCTTCCAATCTCTCATGGCCATTTGCATTGCCTTATCTTCCATAACTTGTGCAGGCTCCTTACCACTCAACTGAACTATTGCAATATCCTCCTAATAGGTCTTCCCATCTCCCTGTCATATGCTCCCTTCCCCAAGTTCCAAGCCATCCTTCACTCCATTGCCAAACTGACCTTCCTTCTGCATAGATCTGGTCTTATTACTATGCACACACATGCACAAAAATCTTCGGTTGCTCATTATTGCCTATTAAATTCAAATAGTCAAGGCATCCACAATATGGTACCTCCCTACCTTTCCAGACTTATTCAATGCTATCCATCTCTGCATACTGTGTTGTTGCTCAGATGTGAATGACTCTAGGTGACCCCACGGACTTGTCCATGGGGTTTTCTTGGCAAAGATACTGGAGTGGCTTGCGATTTTCTTCTCCTGTGTGTCTGAATTTTACAGAAGAGGAACTGAGGCAAATAGGGGTTTGCCTAAGGTCACACAGATATGAAGTGTCTGAGGCCATAGTTGAACTCAGATCTTCCTGACTCCAGGTCCAGTGCCCTATGCACTATGGCGCCACCTAGCTGTACACTCTACCTCCAGCCCAAATTGGACTACTCTTTTGCTGCCCCACACCTGTGTTTTCCTACTGCTGAACCTTTGTTTAAGCTGTCTCTTGTGCCTGAAATGCCTTCTCTACTCCCCAGTCCCTCCTGTTTGCATTCTCACACAATGTCTAAGATCCAAATCAATTGCCATCTCTTCCATGAAAAATGCATTTCTGGTTTTTTTTGGAGGGCGATTGGGGTTAACTGACTTGCCCGAGGTTACATGGCTAGTTAAGTGTTAAGTGTCTGAGGTTGGATTTGAACTCAGGTCCTCCTGACTCCAGGGCTGGTGCTCTATTCACTGCACCACCTAGTCACCCCCAAAAAAATTCATTTCTATAGGACTTTGTGATTTCCCAAGCATTTTCTTACGATGCCTCTGAGATAGACTTTACTTCTATTATATATTATATTATAAATTATTATATCCCTATTATCAATGAAGAAACAAAAATGTTTAGTCAAGCATATCCCCAGTGGCCTGATTCCAAGCACTCTACTGACTGTGCCACACAGCTTTCCTGATTCTGCTCAGTTAGAAATAGCCTTCCTTCCTTGGTCCTGCAAAAAACATATTTCTCTCACTTCTCTTTTACATTTATGCAGTTTTGCACTATTGCTAATAGATGGCATTTATATAACACTTGAATGTTTGCAAAATGCTTTATAGATATTATATATATATACATACATTATCTCATTTGACCCTCACATTTGACCCTTGAGGTAACTTATTATCCCCATTTCACATATAAGGAAAATGAGACCCAAATAGGTTAAATGAATTTACCTAGGATCACATGGCTGATAAATTATCTGAGGCAGGCTTTGAACTCAGTTTTCCTGATTTTAAATCCAACACTCTAACTACACTATGCTTAGCTGTCTCAATTATTTACATAGAGACCACATCTCCTTTCTAGACTGTAAATCTCATGAGGGCAGTGACCATGTCGTATCTAAATTTTATATCTCCCCTAGCACCTGGAACAGTGCTGTGTACACAGTAAGTGACTAATATGTGCTCATAGATTTTAAATACATTGAATTATGAATCCTTAAAGGCAAAGAGCTGTCTTATTTCAACTCTGTATTTCCTGGTACCTAGTTCAGTACTTTGCACATAGTAGGTTCCTTAACTGTTTGTTGAATGAAGACCTGACCTCTCTTTCCCCTTCCCCCTGCCTGCTCCCAGGCACACCTCCTTTAAGCGCCACCTGCCCCGGCAGATGCATGTCTCCAGTGTGGACTATGGCAATGACCTGCCCCCTGCTGCTGAGCAGCCAACCAGCATTGGCCGAATCAAGCCCGAGCTGTACAAGCAAAAGTCGGTGGATGATGAGGAAGGCAAGAATGAGGCTGCCAAGACTTGTGGAAAGATCAACTTCAGCCTGAAGTATGACTATGAGAATGAGACCCTGGTTGTGCGGATCCTGAAGGCCTTTGACCTCCCTGCCAAGGACTTCTGCGGCAGCTCTGACCCCTACGTCAAGATCTACCTCCTGCCTGACCGCAAGTGCAAGCTGCAGACCCGAGTGCATCGCAAGACCTTGAATCCCACATTTGACGAGAATTTCCACTTCCCTGTTCCTTACGAGGAGCTGGCTGACCGGAAGCTTCATCTCAGTGTCTTCGACTTTGACCGCTTTTCTCGCCATGATATGATTGGGGAGGTTATCTTGGACAACCTCTTTGAGGCCTCTGATCTGTCCCGAGAGACGTCTATCTGGAAGGACATTCAGTACGCCACCAGTGTGAGTACTTATCTCTATTTCCTACAGTTTCTTGGGGTAGGGTTGGCATCTCTCAAAAGACAGCTAGTCTTTTTTCTGATGGTCTGTTGGATAACCTCCAGAACAGGGAGGGAGAAACAAGGGACACTGGAAACTCTTCCCATGGGTGCCTGGCTAGCTCTCAGAAAGCCATCTGAACCTGTTCCAAGTTGTGGAAATGAAAACAGAGCCAAAAGGTTAGTGCATAGAAAGTGAATCATAATTCTGGTGCCTCTGTTCCTCCTTTATTGCATATTTTGAAACTTCTTGCCCACCATGACTCAGTTTTCCATCTTAAAATTGGGTGTGTATAATTCATGCACCCCGAGAGACAAGAGAAAGAGGTGGGGTAAAGTCAACCAGATGACAATACCCCCCAGATCACATCACCTTTTTTTAAGTGCTTAGAATAGATAAAGAACAGCCATGGTCCCCTCTCTTGATGAGCTCTAAGGCCTAATAGGAAAAGGGGACAAATCCAAATGAAGATTGATGGATTACATTTAGAAACATAGCATGAAAACCCAAGGAGGCTAGTAGAACTTTCAGGAGCTATGTTTATGGGCCAAAGGGGGCCAAAGTGATCCCAGTGAATTGAGATTATTCAGAGAAGGCTTTCTGGCACTCAGTCTCAAACAGGGTTTTAAAGGTAAGGAAGGACATGATTTAACAAAGAAACAAGGGGAAGGGATTTCAAGTGGGACACTTTTAGCCATGAAGAATCACAGGCCTGAGGCTTTAGTCCTAATCCCTATGGCCTTCAATTTAACTACTTTTCCCAGATGTGGTCAGACTTGTCCATTGGTGGTAGATCTTCTGTATGGCAGAAAAGTGTCCCTGAATGCCTTTGGCTCGGTATATATTGTGTCTTCAGAGTCCTCTGGTGCAGGTCAGGTGGTGTACACAAGTGGATGGTGAGTGATGTATGGTATCATTGGTGTTGCTATGGTATGTGGTATCTAGAGCTAAGTCTCATGGAGAACCTGAACGTGCATGTGGGGTGAACTCTCCAGTCACTTAGAATAGGTTTGGCTAGGATTCCTTTAACGATTGCCAGCTGAGATCCTCCCTTGTCCAATGTCACTTTGGCATTTGGTGCAAAGTAATTATCTCCACCTTTGGCCTTCCTCTTTCATAGAAGATATTCAATAAAAGCAAGCTGGATTGAATTGCTAGAGTATATTGAATAAAAGTCCTAGGAGACTATAAGCTCCTTGAGGGCAAGAATTCTTTCATTTTTATCTTAGGATCCCCAATACAAAGCACAGGGTCTGGTGTGTAGTTGGTGCCTAATAAGTGCTTATTGATTGATTAATTGGGAAATACACCCTAAAGTGGTAGGGAAAGGAAAGAATTGTTGGAGAGAGAGAGAGAGAGAGAGAGAGAGAGAGAGAGAGAGAATGAGAAGAAGCCATTTGATCTCTAGGTGGCCTCTGCCTCTACCTTCAAGAGGTAACACTGGGGCAGCATCTATCTACACACACACACACACACACACACACACACACCACTTCTAGCTCATGTCAGTTCTAGCTGCCAATTATGGAAGGAGTAATGCTGCTTGTCTGGAGTTGTCCATTTGTTTCCCCAAAGACCTATGGTTCTCTCCACCCCCAGGGCTCCTGTCTAGCCATACATGGCTTCCCAACACCCCTGCTCCTTCTGCCTTCACAACATTGCATCCCCAACAGCATAGGCATCAGGGCAAGAAAGGCAGGGAAGAAAGGAGTGGCAAACTCAGAGTCGGCCCAGAGCCCAGGAGCTCTTATCTATAAATCATTGGGAAGTTTACATCTGTTTCTACTCTTGCTTCTCAGTCTCCCAAGGGACAGAATCCATTATGGTGACTGTATACGTCCTGGAAAGAAACTCTATCCCCACCTTCTCCTTATACACAATGCAAGGGAATGTCCAGGGGAGAAGAACCAAGCGGAGGCAGCAGGCATTTGCCCCTACAGTGGGGCAGGAGGTGAGGTAGGAGCAAGAACAGAATGAAGACGTTAGGAGGCCAGCTACTTGTACTCCAGGCAATATTGTCCTGCAGGGGTGGGGAACCTCTAGGTCCTCAAGTGCAGCCCTTTGATGAACAGAATCCAAACTTCAAAGGGCTACACTTGAGGACCTAGAGAGCCACACATGGCCTCGAGACTGCAGATTCCCCTCCCCTGGCTGCCCTCTTTCTACTTCCACTTCAGGAAAGAGATTTGGGAGAAAGAAGAGGATTTCAGCCAGACCTGCAGTGGACAGAGAACTAAACTTGGAGGTCCCTTTTCTATTACTAACTTAGCTGGTTGATCTTGAGCAAGAATCACCATTATTTTAAGCCTCTGTTTCTCCATTTACAAAATGTTCGGCAGTTGCAGTCATGTCCAACACTTTGTGATCCTTTTTGGAATTTTCTTGGCAAAGACACTGGAATGGTTTGCCATGTTCTTCTCCAGCTCATTTTACAGATGAGGAAACTGAGGCAAGTAGGGTTAAGTGACTTACCCAGAGTCACCCAGCTAGTAAGTGTCTGAGTCTGTATTTGAACTCAGGTCTTCCTGACTCTAGGTCCAATGTTCTATTCACTGTGCCACCTACCTACAAAATGGCAGGGTTAAAATAAATGATCTCTCAGATCTCTTCCAGTTCCAACATTCTGTGATTCCAACTCCAAAGACAAGTAGATCTTGACCTAAGAGCCTAGCCACATCACTAGGAAGCTGGACCCACAAGTGAAGAAGTCTTCCTAGTTTGGAAGCAGCAGCCAGAGCTCATGCTTACAAGAACCCATGGCTATGGTCACACCCTGATGAGATGCCAGGAGTTTAGGATTATCAGGCATTAGCTGAAATGGACCTGAGAGGTCACATGGTCAGCAGGAATGACACGAGCTTAAACCTTCTCAATCTCTGAGAAATCACCCTACTCTGAGGAGTTCTAGACCTCGGGAAATGGAAAGTGTTTGTCTGTTCACACCATGGGTGGGGTGATGCTTCTCCGTGGTTCCTTCATCTAGAGTCAGGAAGACCTGAGTTCAAATTCAACCTTAGATACTTCCTAGCTGTGTGACCCTGGGCAAGTCACCTAACCTCTGCCTCAGTTTCCTTGTCTATAAAATGGGGGCAATAACAGCATCTACTTCCCAGAGATTTTGTGAGGGTCGAATGAGCTCATAATTATAAAGCACTTAGGACAGTACCTGGAACATAGTAGGTGCTAAATAAATGCTAGCTAGCACAATTATCATTATCATTATTACAATTCTTAATCTCAACTTCCCTAAGGAGTCTGCAGATAGATTTTAGTGGATCTGTGAACTTGAATGGGAAAACAATTACATCTTTAGTTCACTAACCTTTGCTTTCCTTGTAATCCTATGTATTTTACACATTTAAAAACATTATTCTGAGAAAGGGTGCATAGGCCTCACCAGAGTGCCTTAGGGGTCTATGAGACAAAAAGAGGTTTCAAACCCCTACTTAAATGATTCTACTTTGCAGTCAGTTCCCTGGGTCTCCTCTGGGCCTGCCCCATGAGGGACGATTCCCCAGACTTGCTCCGCTTCCCTGAATGCTGGCCAGATTCACTGTTCTCAAGTGAGCCTGGCAGAATGTGGGTGCCTCTTCCAAGGACAGATCATCCTGCCTGCCTTAAGATGCATCTCCTGCCACTTTGAGGAGGAAGAGACAGGGAGGAGGGCACAGAGGGCAAGCAGGCTTTGTGGTTCATGCTGACTCTTAGAAATCCCAGTTTTCTCATAGCCCTGAAGGCCCAAGTCAGCCTATCTACAGGATTGATGGATGGAGTACAGAGAGAACTGGAATAGTTACTGAGGATACAGTAAGAGATGAAGGACTGCCTGTGGTGTCTCTCCACTCCCATTCATCCTGCGGCACGTGCCGCCTGATTATTAATCTTCCTAAAGTATTGTTTCATCATCTCACTTCCTGCTTGAGAGCTCCAGCGCCTTCAGGATGAAGCCCAGACTCCCCAGCCTTCCACAGCACTATAAGCTCAGCCTGTGCATCCAGCCTTACCTGAAAAGCCCTGTGCTCCACCCTGGCTGGTCCATTCCACCAGGCTCACTCTGCTCATACCCACTTCTAGGCCTTATCTCATATTGTTCCCCTTGCCTAGAGTGGCCCACTTCTTCCTCTCTGCCATCCCACAAGGCCTTCCTACTGCTATTCTCTCCCATCATCCCCTCCTGTAGATGTATTATCTACATCAGAGGTGTCAAGCATAAGGCCCTCCACTATAGTATGGGGCCCTGCAACACTCCTGAGTGCAGCCTGAACCAGATTAAAATGCAATTAGAAAATATTCAACAAGATAAATAAAAATAGAATAAAATGTGTTAATATGTGGTTTTCTAAATCAGTATGGGCCTGCAGAGATCCTTATTGAAAGTTTAGTGACCCTTCTTCTATTCAAGTTTTACATCACTGGTCTATATCACTCTTTTTGGACAAATAATCATATCCTGCCTGATATAATATTCTGAACAATTTACGTATGTCTTATTGCTCCGACAAAACCAGGACATTCCCAAAGGATCATGTCCTATGTAGAATCTTATTTTCCCTGTTACTGCCTCCCCGCCCCCCCCTTTCTGTCTCTGTCTCTCTGTCTCTGTCTGTCTCTGTCTCTCTGTCTCTGTCTCTCTGTCTCTGTCTCTCTGTCTCTTTCTGTCTGTCTCTGTCTCTGTCTCTCTCTGTCTCTCTGTCTCTGTCTCTCTCTATCTCTCTTAACATAGTTGATGCTTGGTAATATTTAAGGAGGAAGGAGATTGGTACAGACTTGTGCTCTTTTTAGAGTAGAGTCCCCCCAAAGAGTAAAATCCCTCTGCTTCTGTTGATCATTGCCTTATAGTCTTAGAGAGTTGCTTAGAGTTACAGGAGGCTAAGTCACTTGCTCAGGGTCCCCCAGTCAATGTAGAATGCGAGCCCTGTCTTTTTATAGGGCCAGCTCTATAGCTACCAAACCATACTATCTCTCACCCCAGAGAAGGCTCCATAGCAATAGCTTACATTGAATACCACTTTCCGGTTTCTAAAGCATGTTCCTCACAATAGATCTATAAGGCATGAAGTACAAGTATGACTATTCTCACTTTTAGATGAGAAAACAAACTCAGAAAGGTCAAGTGACTTGCAGAAACCCCCAGCTAGTAAAAGTCATCAGAGTCAAGACTTGCACCTAGGTCTTCACACTTTAATTCCAGTGAAGTCTTCCTTGTACCAATACTGCTACTTGTAAAAATAACTCATTTGTGGGACACTTTACAATTTGCAAAACATCTCTCTGAGACAAGTATGGCTATCCCCATTTTACAGATGAGGAAATCGATGATCAGCAGAGTTAAGTGCTTTGCCCAAGGTCACACAGCTAGTCAGTGGCAGAACTGGGACTTGAAACAAGGTCTCTTATTCTTACGCTCTTTGCATTTGAATGGATGGATGAATGAATGCAGCATGATTTAATGGAAATGCTGTGCATAAATACTAAGGATATTTGTATAGTTAGAAAGGGATCAGAACTGGAATCAATTCTATTGATTCAGAATCAGGGAAGTTTTCCTGAAGGAAATATCGTATAGCACTTGATATAATGAGTATTGAGCCAGGTTTGGAAGGAGGGTTGGAATATGGCTTGGTGAAAAGCAGAAATAGGAAGTTAGAATGGATAAGCTCTGTGTGGTGAGTGACAAGCAGGATAATGTGGCTGGATGGAAATGCCATACTGGGAAACAACATTAAGTAATGAGGGGGAAAAATGACAAAGGAATCATAGATTTCATGCTGGGAAGGACTTTAGAGATTCTCTAGTATAACCCCATCAATTTCCAAATGAGGAAACAGAGGCCTGGGAAAATGAAATTACTTACCCAAGATCATACGCTGTAAAACTGAGATTTGGACACAAGTCTTCTGCCTTTAAGTCCAACACTCTTCTGATTGTACCGTGCTGCCTCTGGGAATTGGGGGTGCTATGGTGTTTAGAAACCCTGAAGACCAAGTAGAGCAGATTTGCTTTAGGGTCAAATGTATTCTTTTTTTTTCTTAAGTTTTTTTGTTTGTTTGTTTTAGTTTTTTGCTTTTTGGAGGGCAATTGGGGTTGTGACTTGCCCAAAGTTACACAGCTAGTAAGTGTGTCAAATGTCTAAGGCCAGATCTGAACTCAGGTGCTCCTGACTCCAAGGCTGGTGCTCTATTTGCTGCGCCACCTGGCCGCCCCAAATATATTCTTTTTTTTTTTTTTTTGCTTTTTGGAGGGCAATTGGGGTTAAGTGACTTGCCCAAGGTCACATGGCTAGTTTTTTTGTGTTTCTGTGTTAAGTGTCTGAGGCCAGATCCAAACCCAGGTCCTCCTAACTCCAGGGCGGGTGCTCTATTCACTGAGCCACCCAGCCGCCCCCTCAAATATATTCTTTAGATACCGTTCCAGTATCACTTTTCGCTCTTGCAGCAAGGGGCCCAAACAAGTATGGGCCAAGGGGACCAGGTGCCTACAGGTACCTCTCTCTTTCTTATAGTGCTCAGACTATAAAGTCCAGAATTATAAAGTCATTCCCCCATTCATTTTCAGTGACTGGATGGTAAATAAAATGAGCCTTAGACAAAATATTTTTTTTAATGCTCCTTTACTGGCCCTAAAGTAAACAGAGCCTCAGGGCACATGTGCTCACATACAATCTCCCACCCCTCACAAAATTCAGAGACTGCTTAATTAGAATTTGCACTCTACATTGGTTAGAGACAAGCAGATTGATTCTCCTGCTTCAGCTTGTCAATTCTCTTTTTCCAAACATTGAATCATAGAAACTTGTGTTTGGGAGCATGATTGTAGGTGGTCATTATCTTTCCCCTTGCTTTGGGGCCACTCAAATTGTGGACCTAAGCTGGAGCTTCTCTCTCCTTCCCAGATTGTGTTGCCTCTATTTATCTTTAAGAAGGACCATCAGTAATTTACCACAATTCTCAGCTTCCTCTTACCTTCCTCCATGTACTTATATTGACAAAAGTAAGGGCTGTTCCTTACCTCTGCATTACCCCCCTACCCTGGCCCAGTCTTATTATTTCTATATAAAGCCTTAGATTTATCATTATAATGGAAAAGCCGTCATCTGGTTTTGCCAACATCTCTGTAATATTGTCGTTATTGCTGAGGAGGCCTTAGACCCTCATGCATACAGTGCAGCTAATCCTACTGTGGATTCTGTTCTGCAGCAAGGGATGAGAATTTGTAATTGGCACCATAAATATGCAGTGTGGTGGTGACCCTAATGAACTCCTCATCTTCCTGCCTTTTGCAAGGGTCCCAATCAGTCCAGAGCTGAGAGCGGGAGAAGGGAGGCAGTGGCTAGAGGAAGAAACAGTACTAATTACACTCTATGTCGTATGCTTTGAGGTGAAGAAGAGGGCAAGAAGGCAAGGAAGGAGGCTGGATCGAAACCCAGGTCCTCCTAACTCCCGGGTGGGTGCTCTATTCACTGAGCCACTCAGCCTTTCTTTAAGGAAAGGCAGTGGGAACCAGGAGATCTGGATTTGAGTGCCAGTTGTGCTACTTACCAGGTGTGTGATCTCAGGCAAGTATCTTCACTTTTCTGGGCCTCTGCTTTCATATTTGTAAAGTGTGGGGATTAGACTGGCTTCTAAGACCCCTTCCAGCTCAAACAGTCTGTAACTCCACCATACATTGGAGAAAGCCCTTTATTCTCTGGCTTTTACATCAAACATGTTAGTGTCAACAGCACAAGGAGAATGAGTTGTAGATTCCCATTATAGACATAAATCTCCAGAATGCCAGGCTGTTGGGCATCATTTCAGTATACCTTTTCTCTCCTAAAAATTGTAAAGTATAGGCTTCCCCAAAGATAGATAGATTAGATAGACAGACGGATGGACGGACGGACAGACAGACGGACGGACGGACAGACGGACGGACGGACGGACAGACGGACGGACGGACGGACGGACGGATGGACAGGCAGGCAGGCAGGCAGGCAGACAGACAGACAGACAGACAGACAGACAGACAGACAGACAGACAGACAGACAGACAGA
>NW_027185798.1:42063534-42065584 GCF_028583685.1 Petaurus breviceps papuanus
AGACAGACAGACAGACAGACAGACAGACAGACAGACAGACAGACAGATAGATAGATAGATAGATAGATAGATAGATAGATAGATAGATAGATAGATAGATAGATAGATAGAAAATTTATAAGGAGCTTATTATGTGCCAGAAGTTGTCCTAAGTCCTAGCAATACAAATAAAAGAAAAAAGATGGTTCCTACTCTCAAGAAGCTTAAACTCTAAAAAGGACATACAAAACATAAAGTGAAGCTAGGAAGTGGGGGGAAGGAGGCAGCTGGTAGAGAGGTAGAGTAGTCTAGAGAGTGAGTTGAGCTGGGCCCTCCCAGAAATGGCAATCCTTAAAGAGAATTCTCAACTGTTTTCTGGAATCTGTGGAAGTCCACAGTATTGGGGAGTCCATACTCTGATATAGGATAACAATAAGATAGAGGGGGTCATGAACCCCAGTGCTTCCATCCTCTTCACATTTGGTTCAGCCCTGCACTTATACTGACCATCATCCTCTGCCTCCCTCTCTTTGCTCAGCAGGAGAAATTGAAGACCTATAATGTTAATGGGAAATTAGAGAGGGCATATGGTCACATAGCTAAGGGCAAAGATGGAATTGGTCCCTGTATGATTGAACTTAGCAAAGGATTTGTTTCTGCAAGTGTTTTTGGGCTGCTAATTCATAGAATATTAGAACTGAAAGAGACTTCAGAGATCATCTAATCCAGCACCTTCTGCCGCCATTTCCTCCTGAAACCCACCACTTGGGGGGGGGATTCTTTTGTGGGCACTTGCCTTCTGCCTTTTTCCTATAGTTCCTTCTTGCTGATGTTCTTAGCATTAAGTCACTCCAAGCCTTTTCATGGGCAGGTCCCTATCCTGACTTGTGAGGAGGTTTAAGGTTGAGATTAGAAATCAGGATATAGTACTTCTTCCTGGAAAAGACCCAGGCTAATAGGGGAATAATTTAAGAAGACTTTTAGCGAGATATGTAAACACATACCAACTAATGAGTTCCTAAGCAGTAGACAGAGCATAGGGTCTGGAGTTAGAAAGACCTGAATTCCAATTCATCCTTAGATACCTCCTAGCTATATGACCCTGGAAAAGTCAATTAACCTTTGTTTACTTCAGTTTCCTTATATGTAAAATGTAGATAACAGCAGTACCCAGTGGGGATCAAATTAGATATAATTGTAAAATGCTGAGCATAGTATCTAGTACATAGTAGGCACTATGTAAATGTCAGCACTTATTATTACTATTATATACATATTTTTCTAAAAGGGCCCATATAAAGCACTAAGCAAAATTTTATCTGGACTAATTAGAGAAGGCTTCCTGAGGTATTTGGGGCCAGGTCTGAGGACAGGGTTAGAATAGATGTGCCTGGAGGGATAAAATAGTAAGAGAGAGGCAGTGGGACTGGCTTCTTCAATAGCTTTGGAGAGTGAAGCTTTTGCTCAGGGATGAAAATCTGAGAGGCAGAGAGATAACCACTTCCTTTGGACAGGCCTAGACTTACATCTACATCACCCTAGGCTGCCCCAGTGAACAAACTGTGTCCTCTCTGACCCCAGTCATGTATATTGAGGGGAAATTTGCTTCCCTGGACAGGCTTGCCTGGTTAGAGAAAATTTCATTTCATTCCTTTCTCACCCGTAGATATTCAGGTCAAAGGAGACTCCATAGTGGCTCCCACACTTCTTCACATGAAAGGTGCAAAGATCAGCAATTGACCGATGATGGATCCACAGCTGTGACTCACAAAATCACATTGGCATAGAAATTTTCAAAGCACCATTGACTAGGAACTTTAAACAGCAACTTCAAAGTGCTAATCTTAGGTTTGAAAACTCCCAGCTTTAGTCTCTGCATGTAGGAGGACTGGATGGGAGAGAGGGTATAACCTTTAATGAGAAAGGTATAACCTGGTTATTCTCTGATTCTTCAATAAGTCAGAAGACTTGAGCCCAGAGATGACAGACAGACATACCGACAGAGATGGATGGATGGATGGATGGATAGATAGATAGATAGATAGATAGATAGATAGATAGATAGATAGAT
>NW_027185798.1:42065594-42078974 GCF_028583685.1 Petaurus breviceps papuanus
GATAGATAGATAGATAGATAGATAGATAGATAGATAGATAGATAGATAGATAGATAGATTCAGATCCTTGAAGGAGCTAATAATCTAACAGTAGACAAAACAGTTAAACACATAATTATAAAGGTAGGTTTAGAGTTAGCATGGTATTGTGAATAGAACACTGGTGTTGGAGCCAGAAGAACTTGATTGTAATCCTGGCTCTGATACTTTATAATTTATGTAATCAAAGATAAGTCCTTTAGTCTCCCTGAGCCTCGGCTTTAAAATGGTAATAATAATTATACTACCTAACACGAAGGTGTTGTTGTATTCATCCTTGGTCAGAGCACATCTGGAACTTTGTGTTTCAGTCCATGGTGCCACATTTCAGAAAGGATATTGAACAGCTGGAGCACATCCAGAGAAGGGGAAAGAGGATGATGAGAGGAGTGGAGACCATGTCCTAATAGCATCAGTTGAAGGAAGTTGGGATATTTCATTTAGAGATTAGGAGACTTAGTAGGGAATGTGATAGCTTATCTTGAAATTTTTAAAAGGCTGCCATGTAGAAGAATGATTACAAAATAATTCAATGCCAGAGATGGAAGAGACTTTAAAGACCATCCAGACTAGTCCCATCATAAAAATATATGGGTTGGCCAATTAGATAGGTTGAAACAAGCTACTGAAGCCCCGGGGAGGGGCTATTAGATCTTCTATAGACCAAGACACAGAAGCCTATGCTGCTTGACCTTTGAGGGCAGAAACCTAGAGGGTGATAGATGGAAGGTGCAGAAAGACAAATTTTGGTTCAAAATAAGGGGAAATTTTTTAGCAATCAGACCTGTTCCAAAAGGGGACAGGAGGTAGTGAGCCTTCCAATATGGAAAGACTTTCATAGTAGTAATAATAATAGTTAACATTTATGTAGTGCTTTAAAGTTTGCAAATTCCTTTACATATGGTATCACGTTTGGTTTTTACGATAATAACCCTGAGAAGTAGGAGTTATTTTTATCTTCATTTTACAAATGAGGAAGCTAGGACTGAGACAGGTTAAGAGACTCTCCCAGAGTCACAGGGCTACTTTCTGAGATAGGATTTGAACTCAGGTCTCCCTGAATCCAGGATCAACATTCTAGCCATGTAGCTACCTCCATTTAAGTGGATCATTTGTCAGGTATATTGTAGAGGGGATTTCTGTGGGGTGGACTAGATGACCTTCGAGGTGCCTTCCAATTCTGAGATTCTACCATGGGTGGAGAACCTGCGACCTTGAGGTCACCTGTGGTCTTGAGGTTACAGGTTCTCCTCAATTTAAGTCTCGCCTTTAACACATACTGGCAACTCACTTCATTCTCCAGATGGAAAAGAGTGGTGGGTTTGGAGCCAGAGTACCTGGGGTCAGGTCCTTAATGTGCCCCTTATAACTTCTGCTATTATGGGCAAATCACTTACCCTCTCTGGCCTCAGTTTTTTCATCTGAAAAATGAGAGGATGGATTAAATGACCTCTAAGTTTCTTTCCAGATCTAAACCTAGAAAAACACTGTAGCTAACCTCTCAGTACTGAGGTACTGAGCATCTCTCTAAGACTAAATTACTGATGAATTGCCAGTCAGTATCATTTGGGGCTATAGGCGAGTCTTCATAACAGGAGTCCCCCGTGGTGATTAAGTCTCAGGTCCTAGATCAGAAAGATTATAACTAGAATTGGAAAAGCTAGATGTACAGTCATCTCAAAAAGGTCAAAGGACAAATCCCCATCCATATCCAGGTCCCAAGAGGGGAAAACCAGGAACTGTACCCAGGCTGCCTGCCCAGACGAGAGACAATTTCCCTCCCAGCCTGCAGCCTGGGCTGCCTCACCAGCCTGCTCTGAATAATAGATGAAGGAAAGCCAGTCCCAAGCCAACACAGGGGCTGAATGAGCCACCATGGCTGCAGCCAGCTTGCTGCCTGTTGCCCCACCCCCTGCCCTCAGCTCAGCCAGGCCTAGGGCTGGGGTCAGGCTAGGGGGCTTCTACATTAGCGCGTTTGGCAGCCAATTGGCAGAGAGCTGCACAGCAGTCTGATTGCCTTTCCTGGATTTTCATTTATCCCTGGTCTCTTGAGCCTGGACTCATTATGTTCATTATTCTTTGGTTCCAGCACAGTGCTCCTCCGGTTCCTTCCTATAGCTCGGGGGTGGGCAGAACTGTTTAACCCTCAATATTCTGTGCACCCCAAGCCAACTGAGGCTGTAGACAGCAAACACACCAGCAGGTTCTTTTTCTGGGCTGGGCCAAGAACAACTCCCAGGAACCAGTGACAATCCCTTTGCTCACCTAATTGACAAGGAAAGGCAGGGAGAAGAAAGGAGTGACGGCATTTCTTGGTGGAGCAGGGAAGATCAAAGTGATGAATCACTTTTGCTGATGACTAACGGATTAACATGTAGTTTTCTCTAGCCCTAGAATAACTAGGAAGCAGACCAGGAGGAAAGGGAGATGCCAGAGACCCTGGCAGGTTGGGACAAAGCCCGATCTCGGCATGATTGAGCCAGGGATCTGTCCGCTCCCCACGTACTGAAGCCCAGACAAGGTGCTATGTCTGTGTTCTAGCACCAGCGGCATCTGGAGGTTGAGAGTTAGAAGCAGCTTCTTTGGGTCCAACGTATAAAAAGTTCTTGGCTTTTCTGAGAAAGAACTTAGCTAAAAAATCATGTGAAAAGGGAGAAGCCATGTGGCATGTTACACCTTCCCAAAGCATGTTTCTCTGTGACATCACATGAGCATCTAGATGGCTTAGACCTGAGTTCAAATCTGGCATCAGACACTTACTAGCTGTGTGACCCTGGGCAAGACACTTAACCTCTGTTTACTGCCACTGGAAAAGGAAATGGCAAAACATGCTATGGTCCGTGAGGTCCCAAAGAGTTGAACATGACTGAATGATTGGCCAACTACAACAACAACACGGTTACCCAAGGAGAAATGGACTGTTCTGTGTAGACTAAGTATGTTAGGAGACCTTGTGCCTTGAATTCTTCTCCAAGTGAATGGATTTGCATTTACCAAATCTGCATTGATCCATATTCTCTCACTCAATCTTTCCTGAATGAGTAGTAGGTAGCTGTACAAATAAGAGTTAGGAGTTTCACGAAGGGCTTAGGAGAAGCACTGCTAATTGACCCATTAAGGGACCTGACCTTGGCTTCATTAGTGCTATGTACTAATCAAATGAACCCAGTAGTCACAATACAGGATTAAAATGTTTTCACTTACTATTTCCCAGTTAAGCTTTTCACAATAGAAGCTTGGTCCTTCTCTCTGGAGCCTCAAAGGAATTGAATCTACAAGCCACTGGGCTGATGAACAGATAGAAGAACCCTTCTCTTCTCTCTCCTCCATACGTAAAAAACATTTTGCAATCATATTTGACCAATCATCCAGTCTTGCTGGATTCTTGTAGATCCAAATTCCTTTTTGTAACAAGATTACATCTATGTTCTTTCTTTCCCTTTTATTCTTTTTTCTTTTTTTGACTTGAGATGGCTTAGAGAAGATGGATTAGTCAAGTAGCTGTGTGACTCAGGGCAAACCACCTTATGTCTCTGGACTTCGGTTTTGGCATCTGGGAAATGAGGTCATTCAATTGCATGATCACCAAGGTCTTCCCTTCCATTTCTAACTTTCTATGATTCTGCAAAAACAACATGCATGTCCTATCACAAATAAGACCTTCATTGGTATTCTGTGCACCAGAATAGTACAGATATCTAATCTTTTCCTCACAAGAGAATGAATGGTCAATCATTTGGGCACAGTCTCAAATGCATCAACAAAAATCTATTTCTCTAACATGGGGCACTTTATACTTTCCCCCCAATTCTTCCCCCTGAATATATATACACTTGTCTTGCTGCTTCCATCACCCGATAACAAACAGCAACATGTTCTCTTCGAGAGAGATCATTTGGTCTCAGAGAAAACAAGCAAACCTCCCCTCTGCATACAGGTGTAGATGTACTGTATCCCAGATTCCTCCCGAAGGAGTTGACCTCATTGGATTCTCAGTGATTCAGAGCAATGGGGCCACAGTGCAGAAGTGTGACCAGCGATGGAGCGGCCTTGGGCAGGGAGCTCTGCATCCGGGTGGCCCCTGGAGAGCTCTGTCATTTTCTTACAGTTCTGGTCTGCTTTCATTTTGTCATTGCTGTCGTTCTTTTTACCAAATTCTCTGGTTTGATTTTTCTCATTAACCTACTGTCATGTCTCCTGCATGATTCAATTCAAAAGACATTTATTTGTTTAAGAGGGGCAGACAGTGTGGTATAATCAAAAGAAGAGAATGGGGAAGGAATAAACATTTCTCTAGTGCCTACTATGGACCAGGCACTTGACAAATATTATCTCATTTGATCTTCTCAACAACCCTGGGAGGTAGGTACTGTTATATCTCCATGTTATAGATGAGGAAAATGAGGCAGACAGAGGTTAAATGACTTACCCAGGGCCACCCAGCTGGATGTGAAGTTCCCGACTTCAGGCTGAGCCCTCTATTTACTGCACTACTTAGATGCTACTGAGTTTCTTTGGGTCTCATCTGTAAAATGAGGGGTGTGGACTGACTAGCCTCTGAGGTCTTTCTGTGTGTGGTTCCCTAAGGGGAATTGGGAAAGACTTCACAGAGTAGGTGGCTCCAGATTTGGGCCTTGAAATACAAAGATTTTAATAGGTGGAAGTGAGGAAGGAATTGGAGGTGGTGAGAGGCATCAGAAGAGAACAGAAAAAGATCAGGGACCACTAGTAGTCTACTTACTATAGAGGGAAAATAGAGTGATTGAAGTCAAATAATGTGAAATAAACATCAAAAGGTAGGCTGGAGCCAGACTATAAAGGTTTTTTAATGCCAGGCTAAATAGATTATATTTTATACTACAGGCAATGGGAAGGATAGGTGAGAACACACACTTATTTAGCACTTATCTATATGCCAGGTACTATGCTAAGCTTTTTAGAAATAATATCTCATTTGATCTTGGGAGGTAAGTGTTGTTATTATACTCATTTTACAGTTGAAGAAACTGAGGCAAACAGAGGTTAAGTGGCTTGCTTAGGACCCTGTAACTATTATGTATGAGCTGGTATTTGGACTCAGGTCTTCTTAACTCCAGGCCCAGAGCTCGATCCACCCTGCCACCTATGTCAGTAGGTAGCCATTAAAGATTTTTAAGCTAGCAAGTGACATGATCAGAAATTAGGAAGTGAATTGGGAAGATTATTTTGGCAGCTGTGTGAAAGATGGATTAGAGAAGGAAGAGGATGAAGGCAAGAAGATTCTGTTTAAAGTATAGTATGACAGTCCAGGTGAGATGTAATAAAGTCCTAAACCAAAGTGAGAGCAGTGTGAAGGAACTTATGAGGATGATGTTGGATGGGATAGATAATGTGGAGGTAGAGGCAATAGGGCTTGCCATCTGATTGATCGGCTGTAGGGGGTGGCGGGGGAAGAAGACACAGATGACTCAAGTTGTGAGCCTGGGTGACTGGGATGAATGCTGGTGCCATCAATGGAAAGAGGTGAGTTGGACGCAGGGGCAGGTTTGGGAGCAGTGCTGGGGGAAAATGCTAAATTCCACTTCTGACATGGTGAGTTTGAGGTGCCACTGGAGAATATAGGTAGAGATGTTCAGCAGCCATTTGAGAGTTCAAGACTGGACCTTGAGGGGAAGATTGGGACTGGCTACATAAAAGAAAGTCATCTTCATTGAGATGATTGAAGCAATAGGCATAAATGAGGGAGAGAAGAAGGAGGAGGAGGAGGAGGAGAAGGAGAAGAGGAAGGAGGAGGAGAAGAAGGAGAAGGAGGAGGAGAAGGAAAAGAAGGAAGAGGAGTAGGAAGAGAATGAGAAAAAGGAGGAGGAGGGAAGGGAGGGGGAGAACTGAGGGCAGAGTCTTGGGGGCACCCACACTTGGGAGTGGGTATTAATGACCTAGTAAAGGAACTAGTAAAATGAACTAGTAAGAAAGAGCAATCAGAAACAGAAGAACCAAGAAACAACATCATAGAAACCAAAGGAAGAAAGTATCCAGGATAAGGGCATTTGGTAGTGTCAAATGCTACAGGAAGAACAAGGAAGGAGAAAAGTAAAGAAAGTTCATTGGCTTTATCAATTAAGAGGTCTTTGGTAACCTTGGAGACAGCATTTTTAGGGTTAGCACTATAGAATTAGAAGCCAAATCATAAGGCATTGATGAGTAAATGGGTGAAAAGGAAATGAAGATAATGGTGTAGACAACTTTTTGTAGGAGTTTTATGGTGAAGAGGGGTAGATATGGAGGATGATAGTTTGAGGGGATAGATAGCAGGATCAAAGGAAGGATTTTTTAGGATGGGAGACCTATCTACTACTACATTTCCACAGATCTGCCCATTGCTTCATGGTAGAGTGGAGTGAGAGGAAGAAAGGAAGCAGTAGAATGGTGTAAGAATGAGAATAAGCAAACCACACTTATATAACACTTTAGAGATTGCAAAGTACAAAAACTCTACAAGATAGGTAGTACAAGTAATATCTGCATTTTACAAATGAGAAAACTGAGGCATGAAGCAGTTGGCACAGTGCCTGGCACATAGTAAGCTCTATATAAATGTTAGTCATCATCATCATTGTATCTTGCCCAAGATCATATGGTTAGCTATGGCAGAGAAGAGAATCAAATTCTATTTCTTGGAGTTCAGCCCTCTTTTCTCCATACCATAATTCTCCTAGGGAGTCCCTAGAGTCTCTAGAATAGAGTATTTTAACACATGAGAGATTCCCGACACTGTGAAGATGGGGGACTACATGGTGGTAACTTCTCTCACCAAATGGATTCTGACCTATTTAGTATTACTTGATAGCCAAGTTTCCTCTAAGGTATAAAAAAGTTAAGGCACTTGCCCAGGGTAACACATATAATAGTAGTAGTAGTAGCAGAGACCAGATTTAAACACAATTCTTCCCGACTCCATGCCCAACACTCTATCCACTATGGCCCCCTACCTTGTGTGGAATACCAAAGAATATGGCCAAGAGAAAGAACGAAGAATCATTCCCATTCCTCTCTTCTCAGTTTCTCCTATGCAATGGATACCCAGTAAAATTTCTCTTGACCCTGCCATCCCCTCAACTCATCATCCTATATCTCTCCTCTTCTTCATTATTAAGCTTCCATAAAGAATCATCTGCATTCACTTTATCTATTCCCTTATCACCTACTTATTCTTCAGCCTATACAATATGGCTTCTAACCCTATTATGCTGTTGAAAATATTCCCTCTGAGGTTACCAAAGGGGAGAGTGGGCATAACATATATGAATGGGGTCGAACCGCTATCAGGAGAAAAGGATGAGTAGAGATGATTATCGATTATTTCTTGACTTCACTCCCCTTAAAAAAGTATTTGGGGCAGCTAGGTGGTGAAGTGAATAGAGCACCAACCCTGGAGTCAGGAGGACCTGAGTTCAAATCCTACCTCAGACACTTGACACACTTTCTAGCTGTGTGACCTTGGGCAAGTCACTTAACCCTAATTGCTTTGCCATTCCCCCTCCAAAAAAAATAAGTATTTGGATATTTACAATTTTGCAAGAGGTAAAGAGTGTGTGTGTGTGTATGTGTGTGTGTGTGTGTGTACATGCATTCGTAGGGGGATTGTAGCTCCATTGAACAGTCAAAATATTGTTTATTACTTTCTACCATTAGCAACAATACAAAAATATGTGGCCGTCTGCAGTATTCTGGCTTACCATAGTCATTCCCCTTATATGTCCATCTGGTCCTCATTTATCCTAAGCAATTTTCCATTGCCACCAGCTTCATTTTACTCTAATGTTTTCCTTTTGATTTACATTCATTCCTAGTGACAGTACAGTGCCCCTCTGTTATGTGCTAAGTCTGCAGCCCCATCAGAGGTTGTCCATGACAGAGAAGCTTAGTCAAAGCCAGAAGAAAGTTCTTGCTGGTTTCCACTTTTCCTTGGTAATAAAGGTAAAGGGGGTGAGGGCGTTGCTAGAACCAGTAATCTGAAGAGTTATATTGGTTTGCATATCCATAATATGTTCCTTTATTGTCAATAAGATTGGGTACTCTTCTCCATGTCTCAGTTTCCTTAAAATGATATCAGTGATTGGGACAGAATGGTCACATTCATTTGCCTTCTCATAAACTTGATGCAGTGGAAAGAACATTGAATTTAAAGGCAGAGGACCTGGGTTTGAATCCTGCTCCTCTACCCATGGGAGGCCACTTGATGATTTCTGATGCTCAATCCCCTCACCTATAAAATGAGGGGGCTGCACCAAGTAGCTGCTAAGGGCCATTACAGCTCTAAATATTGTATGATGGATGATCACTTGTTTTGTGTAGTGGGAGTTTCTTATTGGTCTGGGTGACTGCTAAGGACCCTTCCAACACTCAAACTCTGTGACGTTATGAATCTATGATGCTCTTGGAGTTCTAGACTTGCTAATGTCTTGGGTTTGCCCTCATGTCTACAGCTGGACTCTAGTGCTTTGCACAGTACTGACACATGGTAAGCAAAAAGGCGCAGAGAAGTAAACAACAAGCCTGTGTTAGGCTTTCACACTGTGCTAAGGATTGGGGATGTGATAAAAACAAAAAGAAAGACACCCCTGCCTTCAAGGAGCTTACATTCTAATGGAAGAAGAAAACCCATAAAAGGGGACTGAACAGGGAGAATATAGAAAATATCCTTTGAGGATGTTATGGCAAAAGCTGGAGAGACAGAAGCATGGCTGGGGTAGGAATGAAACATGGACACTTTGACCCCTCCCCAAAATGGAAAACCTTAGAAGCAACTCACAAGTGGGGGGAAGGGAGCTAGCACGTTGGAGGGATATTCCTGGGTAAGAAGATAGCTAATAAATGCTTGTTATTGAATTGACTGATTGTAGTACTAATCGATGGATGTGAAATTGGTTTCTCATAGAATTATGGTCAGAAAGATTGTTTGGGGGAGGGACAAAAGTGTGCCTGTCTCCCTGGTGGTGGAAGTGGGATTGGGGGCATTCAAGTGGTGCCCTTTCCCAGGACCCTAAAGGAGAGGGTCTGCCAGGAACACAGCCTACTCCTTCCTTATGACTAGGTTTACTCATAGCTCTCGTAGTGATGTTTTGGACCACATGCCAGGAACTTTTAGTGAGTGGAGACCAATGCAAGTGGAGCAATGTAAAGAGATAACAATCCAGGGTTAGCTGCATGGTCTCTGGAGCTCAGAAACTGTCTCATCCAACCTCCTCGCTTTGAAGATGGGAAGGGGAATGGAAAAGTAATAGTGTCCCTATGGACCAGGCTAAGTGCTTTATAAATATTATCTTATGTGACACAACAACCCTGAGAGGTAGGTGCTAGTATTATCCTCATTTTACAGTTGAAGAAACTGAGGCAAACAGAGGTCAAGTGACTTGACCAAGGTTACACAACTAGTTAGTGTCTGAGGCTGGATTTGAGCTCAGGTCTTCTTCATCCTAAACCCATCTGTTGCGCCATCTAGCTGCCTCTAACTGAATCAGGATAATATGATTTCAGTGCTGAGACTTAAGCAACCAGCTAGTCCAACCACTTCCCCCAAAAGAATGCCCACAATTACACACCCGAGAGGCTGTCCAACAAAATGCCAAAGTGACCTTTCATGAAGCATGGGTCTGGCTATGCCACTCCCTTGCTCAATCAATTCTAGGGGCTACTTATTTCCTAAAGGTTCAAACATAAAAGTCCTCTGTTCCCTTTGTAACGTGGCCTTACCTACCTTTCCAGTTTTATCACTCCCCTTCATATACACTATAATTCAGCTAAATTGACCTTTTTATTCCTCAGACACAAGACCTCATCTCTCATCTCTGTGTCTTTACACTGGCTGTCGGCCATGCCTGAATACCCTCCTTGCCTCTACCTCTTGGAATCCCCAGTTTCCTTCAAGGCTTAACTTAGATGTCCCCTCTTGCATAAGTCCTTTTCAGATGCCCACAGCTATTAGCACTTTCCCCCAAAAATTACCTCCTATCTATTTTGTATAGAACTCTATCATGTCATTGTTCACAACTCAATTCTAAACTCCTTGTTGTCAAGAACTGTTTCACTCTTACCTTTGTATTAGCACTTATCACATAGTAGGTATTTAATAAATGTTTGTTAATCGATTGATTGATTGATTATCACCAGGGAGAAGGAATTCACTAGTTCCTGAGGCAGCCCATTCTACCTGGAGATAATTCCAATCATTAAGGTTTTCTCCTTCATATCAAGCCTAATTTACCTTCCTGCAACTTCTATCCTGAAACTTCAAAAAGTTAAGTGACTTGTCCAAGGTCACACAATGTGCTAGCAAGTGAACAAGATAGCTCTGAGACCCAGAACTCAACAAACTAACAGCTAGCATTCTTGTAATGCTTTAAGATTTACAAAGCTATTTTCATGTTATCTCATTTGATTCTATATGGTAAACCTATCAGGCTACGTAGATTATATTTCATACTATCAGCAGCGGGAGGGAGAGGGGAGAATAAGCGTTAAATGTCTATTATGTTCCAAATGCTTTGCAAATATTATCTCACTTTATACTCACAACAATACTGAGAGGGAGGTGCAATTTTTATCCCCATTAACAGGTAAGGGAACTAAGGCAGACAGAGTTTAAGTGACTTGTGCAGGGTCACACAGTTAGTACATTTCTGAGGCAGGATTTGAACTCAATCTCCTTGACTCCAGGTCTGAGCCTCTAACCATTGGGCAACCTTTCTATCTGCAGCTCTGCTTGATTTGAATTCCACATCCTGCCTGATGTCCTCCCCTCCTTTTCCCAGATTTCCTTTCTGTATTGCCTTCCCTTGTTCGACTAAAAAGTCCTTGAGGTCAAAGACAGTCTTTCTTTTTCTTATTTATATCTCTAGCACTTACCTGGAACATGTTTATTGAATTGAACCCAGCTGGCTCACACATTTATTGAGTGCCTACTTTGTGTAAGGCACTCTTATAGGTAATGGAGATACAAAGACATGGTCCCTGCCCTCAAGGCGCTTACATTCTACTGATCCCTAGTCAGGTGCTCTTCCATACAATCCTGCCCTGATCTGTCATGACCTTGGCAATTTTTTTCAGTTTTAAAGAATCTCAGATTCATTTAGGGTTATACCCTCATTTACAGTTAATTATCCTGATCTATCTATGTATCTCCACCTATCTATCTCTATCCTGATAACTGATACAGTTATGGCCAACAGTAATGAAATGAATAACATGCCAATATCTACATTTTAGTCATCTCTTTAATACTTTTTTTTTTTAAGCAATCGGGGTTAAGTAACGTGCTCAAGGTTACACGGCCAGTTATTTATGGGTGTGGTGCTGAGTATCTGAGCCCAGATTTGATCAAGGTCATCCCAACACTGGAGCCGGTGCTCTTACTCGCTGAGCCACCTGGCCATCCCTAAGCAATTGGGGTTAAGTAACTTGCTCAAGGTTACACGGCCAGGTGTTTCTGGGTGGGTGCTAAGTGTCTGAGCCTGGGATTCGATCTCCAGGTCAGTCTGACACTGGAGCCAGTGCTCTTACTCGCTGTGCTACCTGGCCGCCCCCTTGCATCTCTTTAATACTTGCTTAAAAATTCTTTTTTGTGTTAGGTCTCATGTATATTTGAGTGAAGAACAAGAGTAGGAAAATGATTTTCAAAGGACTGAAAGGTAGCGCTTACATCTCACATTCCCTTTTCTTTCCAGATTGGAAAGTAGAATCTCCCTCCATGAAAAGGAGACATTAGTTGAAGACAGGGCTGGTGGTATGGTTGGAGACACTGAAAGGATTAACCATCCATCAAAAGCTCTTCCTGGGTAGAGGCATGCCATTGAATTAAAGCAGTATCTTAAAAGATGGCCTCAATTAAAGTGCTAACTCATGATCTGAACAGATTTCCCTAACCCATCTACATAATTAGTCTATCACGTTAACTAGATGTCACTGTGCATAGCAGAGAGAAGGGGCCTTGGAAGCATGAGACACACACAGGATATGTAAGTTTGGTGGAGGTTTGAAACAGCAGGCATGGCTTGGAGACCAGAGGTCCCCAAAAGTTGGGGGTGGGGTGGGGGGTAGTGCAACATTTCATGGAAGCCACCAAAATCAGACAGTAGGGATGGGGTAGGGAGGCCAGACTACTTAAACTTCACAATTTTGTCTGGGATTAACCCTGGCTTAATATCTGCTAGGGAGCCCTAAGGATGGAATAGTGTGGTACCAGTGAAGACCACTGAGGAGGAAAGCACAGGTCCTCTGGCATCTCTGTTTTAGGATTTTTTTATGGCAAAGGGAGGAAAGTGAGGGCATGGAAGGAGGAATCAGGCAAGGGCTTTTATCATGCCAACTACTGAGACATCCTTGATGGATTCTTGATTGGCAGGCACTGAGGTCCTGGTAAAGAGTGAGATCCCTCCCAAAAGGGAGAATATTACCCCTCTAGGGGTTTTCTGGCATGTTCTCTCCTGTCCTTTTCCTCTATCCAAAGGATATTTTTTTAAGCATGTTGCCCCTTCCCTCCACAGTAGGCCCTTAAGAAGAAGCAGTAAGGGGAAGATTTAACCTTCCTTGCAAAGTTACCAATCTGACCTTGTCCCATGACTTCTCCCCCCTCACCCTCCACTCCCCACTCCCCACTGCCATGCTATTGAAAGAATATTTGCTTCAACCCTGGACACTGAATGTTTTTGGATAAACAGAAGGCTCAGTTTCTATTAAAAGCTTGGTCTATTGATTTTCTGTCACACACCTCAGAAGGGTTTCAGTCACCAGGTGAGTAGCATTTTGGGCCACCTGAAGAAACTACATTTTGAGAGCAAAGATTCAAGGAAGTCCACAGGGGGAAACCTCTCTCAGGGAGTGTTTTGTGGGTAGGGAATAGGTACTGTAGCTCTTTTTAGCATTACCTCCCATGTAGAGAGGTGGTTTTATCTTCTTCACTTTTCAGAAAAGGAGCTTGAGACATTGAAATGAGAACAGATCTGTTTCAAGTTGTACAGTCAAGCAGACAGGCAAAAGTCTCCACTGAGCCCATACAAGGTAGATGGCATAGTGTTGCCATTTGGAATTCACTTTGAGGGGTAGATATGGTTCATCTTATCCAATGGCAGCAATAAATAATAGCAAATCACATTTTTCAATCAATTAGCATTTATTAAGTGGCTGCTGTATATGCCACGTGCATAGAGATAGGTGCTACGGATTCAGAGACAAAAATGAAACATTCTCTGTCCTCAGGGAGCTTGTAATCTATAGGTGGAGAGGAGGGTAGATAGATAGATAGATAGATAGATAGATAGATAGATAGATAGATAGATAGATAGATAGATAGATAGATAGATAGAT